>NC_142929.1:25925356-25980356 GCF_046866305.1 Octopus bimaculoides | reverse complement strand
CAACAGAAAAGGTTCA
Organism: Octopus bimaculoides; assembly: GCF_046866305.1. NCBI lineage: Eukaryota > Metazoa > Mollusca > Cephalopoda > Octopoda > Octopodidae > Octopus > Octopus bimaculoides. The sequence continues at coordinate 25,980,340 of NC_142929.1, read as the reverse complement.
TATCTGGTTGATTAAAAATGTAATGGTAAGTATTTATTGACTTCTTTCTTTCCTTTAAAAATCGACACGAACTTTCCGGTCAACCCAATATGAAGGAAGATTAGTGTAAAATATGAATGTTCCATAACTTAAATATTCCTTTAGCTGATACCAAACATCAGTCTTTTATTGATATTAGCACGGAACAGCCTCCTCGTGAATTCAGCGTGCAGGTGGCTAATCACTCCATAAGCACGCGCACATTTTATGTGGTTCTCAGGAAGATTCAGCGTGACACAGAGTGTGACAAAATTGACTTTTTGAAACACACGTGCATCTCATTTTTGCCAGCTGAGTGAACTGGAGAAATAAAGTGAAATAAAGTGTCTTGCACAAGGACACAACGCGCCACCGTGAATCTCATTTTTGCCAGCTGAGTGAACTGGAGAAATAAAGTGAAATAAAGTGTCTTGCACAAGGACACAACGCGCCACCGTGAATCGAAATCGCGACTTTACGATCATGAGTCGAATACACTCTCTCCCTTTCTCTCTCTCTCTCTCTCTCTCTCTCTCTCTCTCTCTCTCTCTCTCTCTCTCTCTTTATATATATATATATATATATATATATATGCATTTGTTTTGCAAAGTTCATGATGCGAAATCATATGTTGAAATAAATATTGTTATACTTGAAGAAAGTCATATAATGACAATTAAACCTACGCATTATTATGTTTTTATTTCTATGTGAAATATTTTCCATCACACATCTTTTAACCTCTTCAACAATTTTTTATTCCACGTGTCTCCTCTTAATTTGTTTAGTCCATTTCGAAGAGGTCAAGTGGATACATATGGGCTAGAGTCGTTGAAGAGGTCAAATGGTATGAGACGAAAGAGCTTTGACAAAAGAAGAAAAATAATGAAAAATAAAGCTGAAGTAAATTCCAAACATATAGTGCGTGGGTTTAGTTAACAAAATATAAGCATTCCCAAATAAAACAGCACACCCACACACACACAAACACACACACACACACACACACACACACACACACACACACACACACACACACACACACACACACACACATATATATGTCTGGCTGTATGTATGCATGGGTTTAGGGACATGAATAATGATTTGAGGGTGCAACAGCCCAGGGAAGAGATGATAAAGGACCGTACTGATTGGCGTTACGCTCTCTGAGGCAGAAGATCCACCCTCCCACCACAATACATCTTCTAAATTAACGTTTATGATGTGTAATATTTGTACCCTGTTATTGGCTTCCCCACTCACTGCCCTCCACTTCATATACACCTTTTGCTCACCCCATTTCGCACTCGTCCCCTTGTCACTCATATACATCCACCTTTAATGTTATTTCCCCACAATCTGTGCTGATTGCAGCAACCTGTTCACTCCGCCAATTTGTCTTTCAGCAGACTTATATATAAGAAAATGCATTAGAACTCGTTATCCTAATCCAATATCTCCCATTTTCACCGTGCTATGATGCTAACAAGCTACCCACTCCTCTGAAACACAGCTACTGCCATTTCTTACATACTCTCGTCTATTATATCACCGAACCAACACTTCCCTGCCTGCTATTGAGTATTACTCCTATGAGTAACCATATACGAGGGGCTACTGAAAAGTTACTGGCTTTAAGAGTATCGAGGAAGATCTGGTTGGAGGCCCAACATTCTGAGTTCTTTTATAGGGCTTAGAAAAACTGAAGGGCCACTGAAAAATTGAAGTGTGGGAATCTGACTGGATAATATATGGAATGCAATCATATTTAATTCGTCCACTTGTATATTTTTCTAACCGAAACCAGGAAATCTTCACTACCCCCTCATAATAAAGTTTTTGTTACCATAGCACGCTTTCTCATTTCATTCTCCCATTCATGCCCTTCTGATGCCATTTTTGTCTTCCAACTCTATAACTTCCCTTTTTGCTGAACTCTGAAAATGTACATGCCGCACTTTATTGAGTACCCTCTATACCTACATGTAATCCACTATTATCATCTCTGAAATAGCAAATTCTGGTCTTCCGAAATTTACACATTCTCTGTATAATTCTCCCACCAAATAATGTCCACGTTGTTAAGGGACTGGGTAAATGAGCAGAGACAGGGTAGTATTCTGAAGTAGCTCTTGCCTTGTCTCGTCAGCCTCACTTTGTCATTCTCATCGAAGTCGTGTTGGTGCTACGAGAACATGCACGTAGTACACTTCGTAAAACTGGAAAGGTAACCAACCGTAGAGATTAAGCTGAATGAGACTATTTACATATGGTAATTGTGATGTTTATCTTGCAATAGGAGCAACTGAGACGGCAATGACTCTCCTAACACATGCCGGCACGCAGGCGACTTAAAATAATATAAATATGTTTGTATATATACATATTTGTATACGTATACACATATATCTATAACTATATATACACACATACATACATATGTATGTATATTCATTTATTCATTTACACATTTCTGTCATTTGACAGCGGCCATGCTAAAGTTCCGCCTTCAAGTGTTTTAGTAGAAGAAATCGACCCTAGGACGTATTGTTTGTAAGCCTAGTTCTTATTCTTTTGCCTATTTTGCCGAACTGCTAGATATGGAGTCATGAACAGACACAAAGACAGACAGAGAGACACGCACACACATTTATACGGCGGGCTTCCTTCAGTTTCCGTCTACCAAATCGACTCAGAGGTTTTTAGTTGGCCCGAGGTTATAGTAGAAGACATTTACCCAAGTTGTCATGCAGGGAGACTGAACCCAGAACTATGGGTTGGGAAGCAACCGTTTTACCACACAACCACACCTTCGTATATGTATATATAAACACACACGCACACACACACAAGCCACGCATCCTTTTCCAAGTAAGTTTTATACATATATATACATACATACACACACATATTACATGCATATATATACATTATATACATATATATATTCATATATATATATATATACATTTATATAGACATATATATACATATATATACATACATATATACATACATATATACATACATATATACACACATATATACATACGTATGTATACACACACACACACACACACACATATATATATACATATATATATACATACATATATATACATGCATATATATATATACACACACACACACACACATATATATATATATATATATATATATATATATATATATATATATATATATATATATATATATATATATATACATCCATATATATATACATATATACACATATAAACATATATATATATCCATGCATCTCCTTGTCTCCGTATTCTTTCTGTTGAAGAGCGTAGCTCGAAACGTCAAAGACTTTCCGTATTCCCGAGCGTCATACTAATATATCCTTTTGTTATTTACACCACCTGTCCTCGTCTGTTGTTATTATTTGTATATTCTCCCATATATATATATATATATATATATATATATATATATATATATATATATATATACATATATATATATATATATACATTTATATGTACATCTATATATATATATATATACATATATATATATGCATATGTATATATGAATATATATATATATGAATATATGAACATTTATTAATGCCATGCTTCTCCAAATATTTACTCTGCATTACACATATACATATACCATGCAGATGTAAAATTATGTCGCATTCATTGATATATACATATACAACAGACGAAATACTCTAGTTAACGGAAGTTCAGACATATATAAGTAGGCACTGCTAACAGAGCTACTTGTAGTGTGTATGTTTGTGTTGGTAAATACACACACACACACATACACACACACGCACACGCATACACACAAAACCGCCCTACATATGCCTATCTATATATGTACATATATGTATGTATTTCCGTATGAATGATTGTATGTTGTTGCTTAGCAAAACACTTCAAAAATTACTTGTCAAACCACACATGTTAAATACGCAATGTACGATGCATAATTGCGTTGTAAACAAGAATAAATAGAATTTACATGATGGCATTATATACATCCAAATGAAATGCATTCACTTGACACAGATAACCAAACTTAACCTTGGCAAATATACTGAGACAAAGGTTTCCTATGCAATCATGTGTGTGTGTGTGTGTGTGTGTGTGTGTGTGTGTACGTGTGTGTGTGTGTTTATTGAACAGACATGTGTGTATAATATATGTGTGCATGTCTATAATATATATATGTGTGTGTGTATGTATAACATATATGTGTGTGCGTGTGTGTGTATGAATGTTTATTATTTTTTTGTGTGTGATATTTCACAACTAAATTCTTCGAAATGTAGATATATGTGTGTTTGTGTCTGTATGTAGATATACGTACACACTTTCACATACCTATATACATATATATACATATACATATACATATACACAGACATAAATTCACAAGCAGATGATTACACAGAAGTTAGCACAGACGTAAATACGCAGGGGTACGTTCCATCATGCATATAAACCTATGCGGGCTTACAGTATCTCTTACACTTGTGTGTACAAACACATACAAAGCAAATAAGATGTAGCAAAAAAAAACAGCATGTTAATGAATAATTACATACTTTACTACACATGCAAACAAATACTTGCATATATAGAGGCCGATATGCATGCAAAAAATATTATCCGTTCACTCAAATACACGCAGTGACATGGGTTAGTAAATACAAGCATGGACGTGCACATATAATAATGTAACACTAATAAAACAAAATAAATCTAATAAGAAAGTATGCTTTTGGAGTACGTCAGCCTACCCCCACATATAGTCTCCCGAATACAGTTACACATAAACTCATATTATCTTATAAGACTCACTGCAGAGGATAAGAAAAAATAGCGGAGCGGAAAAATTTGGTCTTTAAATCTTATACGCTTCTACTTGTTTCGGTCAGTAGACTGCGGCTATGCCGGAACACTGCCCTGAATTTTCTAGTCCATAGTAGTACATATTTTAACTCTCATACTTATTCTACCAGTTTCTTTCGTCGGACTTAAAAAAAACCTACCATCGAATGTTAAGGGACAGGAGGGCAAATACATAACCAAGCACGCACATCCTGATGGAAGAACCCCTTTTGTCTTGAAACCAAAGATAGTCGTTTTTCTTCTAGCGCGGACTTAATCCGCTCAAGCTGTTCGCAGTAGATCTCATCATTATCGTTTAGTTTATGTTTGAAAGTTCAAAGTAGACTAAACCTTTTATATCCCACCAAACAGACAACAGTACCTTACGTAGGTGAAGACATTCTTCCGCCTGGGGTACCGGTGTTTCTCCTTTTCCTACCCACTGTCTTCGGCGCTTGACATTTTTATATTCGGTCAAAAAAGGTTCATTCGTGACAGCAAATGGCAGCAAATAAGAGCGCACATTTACTCTCTGCACGCGATTAGACTCGGAAAGTTTGTGAGGAACCCATTGATCCAATTTGCTGACTTTTTCGATGACACGCAAGTGGCTATGAATGGGGGCATGACCAATTCCAAGCTTCTCTGCTAGTTCCTCAACAGTTACGATGGGATTTTGCTCCACTAAGGTTTGCTGGAAGTCCACGTCGGAGTTTATAGATCTTCCAAAACGAGGCTCGTCTTATAGGCTGTAGTTTCCGGCTCGAAATTTCTGGAACTACCGTTGACACTGGCTTACGCTTATTGTCCAATCCCTATATACTGCATTAATATTCCCCGCACTTTCCGCTGTGTTGTTGCCTTTATTGATCTCATAAAGCAAAACATACCGAATATACTCCTTTGCCATTTCCATTATAACTTCAAAAAACATAACTGTTAAAATCGAACTGCACAGTTCAAAACTTTCACTAAGAATGAGAAAAAGGTAAAATTACTACCTGCTTTTATAGCAAGTTGATGCAAGTAGTTTATCCCGTCCCCTTCCGACTCTTAGTTCATGCAATTGAAAAGACCGCATTATTTATGGGATGACCCAATATATATTCAAATTCAAATTTCCAATGGCCGACGATAAGCACCATCCTGTTCTTTGAAACTTTAAGTATCACGGATTTTGAATTAAATTGTTTTGATCCTTACATGTAACTCCCAAGACAAAGAGGAAAGAAAAGAATAAGACGTTACAAGGGTAAGAAGCACATATATGTTGTGTTCAGTATAGGAAACATGTATAGTTGGCATTTCAAGAAATACAAAATAGTGTAAAAGATACAATAGACGAATTGTAAGAAAAAAAGAAAATCAAAAAATCAGTTTACTAATAGTTTTCAGTCTCCTGTGAACAACCTTTGAATATCGTGTAGCTTTTTGAGAGACTTCGACAGTATATACAGTTTAGAAAAGAAAACTCAAAATATTGATTTCTCGCACATACGCATGGGTTCACAACAGCAACAACATTAGCAACAGCCATTTATCTTTTATACTTAACCTTACAAAACTTCTTACGATAATCATCATATTGATCGATCCAGTTGCCGCAATGGAGATTAATTGACGTCATTACATTTAACGAAGTATTCTTATCATGTATTATTGCAGTGATGTTATGAGTGAATTATATCTATCACCAGTTCCGTATAGATCCATGATGGAAGTTTCTTCCGTTGTGACTAACTTCTTTTTTTCGTTCTATTTATCTTTTAAGTTTTGTCTACAAGGACTACAATGCGCAATGTATTCTGTCTTTGTGTAAGACATTGAGGTTTGGTTGGAACACATTGATTGCTATTTCACCGAAGGAGTATCTTAGGGTAACCATCCCCAAGACACTTCGCAAGATTGATTTCAAACTATTCACACGTTTTGGTGCCGTTGTTTATCCCCAGATTATTTCCGAGTGAGCAGTCATGATCAAAGGCGTCTCAGCCGTGACTATCTCATCTTTTCTTTCATTAAAGCCGAGTGTATCTAGAAACACGTTATTTAATGTGTTGTTGATTTTTTATCCCAGTGAAGGTGGTAGGGGTTGGGTGAAGTGAGGGGAATTTGATCTCTATTCTTAGAAGACTGAGCGACCACGTTCAAGTTTCTTCGCTGTTATTGATTTGTTGCTGTTCTAGTCGTTTACCTCTTAACTGAGCTAATATGTATTTCTCGTTACGTTATTCAAACAGACAAAATGAATGTGCATCAGTTTTCCCTTTTTTCCCCGTCACGTTCTGATTATTGGGGTCAAATTTTGGTGCAAGGCCAGTGATTTCTGGGGAGGAAAATGGTCGATTATAAGATCCCAATATTCAAATGCTACTTATTTCATCGACCCAGAAAGAATGGAAGGCAAAGTCGACCTCGGCGGAATTTGAACTCAGAATGTGAATACGTACAACATGCCACTAAACATTTTGCCCGGCTTGCTAACGACTCTGCCAGCTTGTCGCCTTTATACGTCTTAATATTATCATATTTGCTATATTCAGAGTACGGTGAAGGCATAATTCTATTTACAAAATATATGTATATATATACATTCACACAAAGGCGCACCCAAACACACATGTATATAATACATATGTGTGTGTGTATGTGTGTGTGTGTGTTTGTATATAATTACATATACAAATATGTATACGGCTATACTTATATAAATATGTATATATGAACATGTGTCTTTGTGGGCATTTGTTTTTTTTTTGTGTGTGTGTGTGTATGAGTATGTGTTTAAGTTGGCAGAGAGCAGCGAGCGAAATTTCTTTGAGTTAAAAGCAGGTGTACACAGTAATAATACTGTAGGAATTTGAAGTAAAAAATCATCATCGCTCTTACACATCTTCAGAGTATGTTAGACGAATACATTACTATATTGTACAGACAATGTGCAGTGTTAGTGTTTGTCAAACTACGTATTGGTTGGTGTATATAAATCGTTCGGCTTATGCGACCTTGGCAAAATGCTCTATACTGACGTCATTTTCCAATTTGTTGAACTGCTGGGACGGAACTTATTTCGAAATGCTATCACCAAACCATGAGTACACTATGAAACTTATAACTCTAAGCAATTACACACCCACACACACACACACATGTAATGTACGTATGAGTGTATGTATATATACGTATATATGTATGTGTGTCATTGCGTGTGTGTGTATGCTTGCATGTGTGATTGTGAGTGAGTACGTATTGTGAACAATTCAATAAAGTATACTACTTTATTACTTTATTTTTTCCCGCCAAAAATAATGCCGCGCGGTCAAAATCATTTGGATGGGAGGTGATGTCACTTTTCCTGAGAATGCACAATGACTTTCGCGCCGGTAGGCCGCATCAACTCCCAGATGTCACCTCAGAAGTACTGACGTGTAGTGCACATTCATCGGATTTTTGTTTTTACGCAAGATGGCCGGAAGCATCGAACATAGACATTGTATTAAGCTCTGTGCAAACTTGGTAATACTGAAACAGAAACCATCTAGAAGATTCATCAGGACTTTGGAGATGATGCCATGGAAAAAATCAGATCAAGGACTGGCACAACCACTTCAAATATGGACGCACTTCAGTTTAGAGTGAGGCACGTTCAGGCAGGTCATCCACAAGCCGAAATGTGGAAACTATTCAGAAAATTCGGCGCATTGTCATGGACGACCGTCTTGTAGCAATTCAGAGAATTGATCACAAAATGGGTTCCCTGCATTCCATTTTAAAGGAGTATTTGTGCATGCGAAAAGTGTCGGTGAAAATTGTCCCAAAGGTACTGGCGAAGCAGCAGTAGAATCGTCACATGGAAATCGCTCAGGTTTTGCTGAACTGTACAAACCACGACCCAGACTTCATGAAGACTATCATCAATGGTGATGAAACATGGGTTTATAGTTACGACCCGGAAACCAAATTTCAGTTCTCCCAGTGGAAACATCAATCATCACCAAGGACCCAAAGAGCAATGCGAAGGTATTGTTGACCTGTTTCTTTGACTCCCGTGGTATTGTGCATCATGAATACGCTCCACAAGGCCAAACAATCAATAAGGAATACTTCCTGGAGGTAATATATCGCCTTCGTGATGCTGTGCTTTGAAAGCGGCCGGAGTTATGGTCAGCGAAGAATTAGCAGATTCTCCACGACAATGCGCTCGCTCACTCTGCCTAATCAAGATTTCCTGGTCAAGGACAGCACATCTCTTGTTTAACAGGCTTCCTAAACCCCCGACTCGGCACCGTGTGATTTCTGGCTCTTTCCCAAACTGAAAGGGAAGTATTTTAAGTCACGAGAGAAAAGCGACGGCGGCGCTCCATATTATTCTAGCAGTAACAAAACTGACGAGAGAAGTTTGTGAACTCTCAAGGGGAATATTTTGAAGGTGATTAAAAGACTTGGTGAAATGTTCAAAATTGTTATTTTATTTTTATGCCCAAAGGCATAAAAAGCTTTGAACGCAACTCGTATGTATGTAAATTAAGAGAAAAACAATATATTTATGTGCTCGAAAGAGAGGATGATGGTGGGATATCTCAGTGTACGCATTTGCGAGAAAGAGTGTGGGCGTATGCCAGAAATTGAAAGCATGAGGTTGAGTGTGTGTGTGTGTGTGTGTGCGTGTGTGCAGGCATGTGTGTGTGTGTGTGTGTGTGTGTGTTTGTGTGTTTGACAGTGAAGATCTTAAGGGAAAATGCAAATTTGTGTGTGGTTTAGAGAATATCTACGTAAGGGATAGGCAGAGCTAGATAGATAGAGAGAAAGTTAGATAGATAGAGAGAAAGTTAGATAGATAGATAGATAGAGATAGATAGATAGATAGATAGATAGATAGATAGAGAGAGAGAGAGAGAGAGAGAGAGAGAGAGAGAGAAAGAGAAAAGAGAAAGAGGAAGGGCTAGAGAAAGATGGAGAGAGCGTAACTGTATGAGAGAGCCGAGCTCAGTATACATTAAGCTGCAAGGCAATGATTACAGTATGTGTTGTATCTTTTCATATGGAAATAGAATACTCTTTTCCTTGCCAACGAAAAACAGAAAAAGCTTAATAAATAATAGTGACGCAATTATGAAATCTGCCAATAATATATTTATTTCTTGGCCACAGTCTTTGATTAGATTAGTCTTTTTTGTGTTCTGTATGACTGACCAGTGCTGCAAAGCAGAAAGAAGTATTGGGTGTGAAGTGAGAGTTTCAAGGATATTGGAGAATGGCTGGACCATAACTCACTTTCATTGTAAATTATAGCTATTTCAGTCCTCTTTATGAAGCATACACACCCCATTGAGTGTTCCTAATTCAGTTATCGTTTCGAAGCCAAGGAAGGCGCTTTTACTTGGTAAATTCAAATAACAGCTACATCTCTTTTAAGCTACTCTCATCATGCTTAAAATAAAAATGGCACATTGAATTATGTAGTACAAGGAATAAAAGGCTTGGAAATATTAATAATAGAAGGCGTTCATAACTGGAATATATTTAGTTATAGATCTTCTAGATCAGAACCTAAACAAGTGGTTACCTAAACAATAACAACAAAACAACGGTATCAACATCAACAATTACAAAAGCAACAGCGATCTTTATTTCGTTACTGGACTCGGTAGAAATATAAGTCAAAGGTGATTCAAATCACTTTGAACTGTCTCATATACATAAAAAGATGGGCACATATTCTTTGACGAGTGTTTGAGATAAAACTATAACTGCGAAGACTAGTAAGTCGCTGTCAGAGTGATTTTAAACTCTCATTCACACCTACATTAGTGCAAAATAACAACAGCAGCCAGTTGTATGAACATTCTTTGCATGTAAACATTTATCATACATCTTATGGTGTAGCACCAATAACGCCATTCCTCCAAAATACGGTATAGAATTCACCCAAAAAATAAAACGTAAAATTCCACAATTCAATTTAGCATTTTTATTACATTAATGACTTACTCGACTATAATTTCTTTCATATCAGAAACTACTGAAGTAAGGAATTTCAAATACATATTTTATCAAAATATTTTATGCACTACGAAAGAAAATGAGAAAGATTCTTTGAATATATTGTTTATATATATATGATGATTGTTTCATCTTGACAGATAATGGCCGTCCCATCGACACTCACCATACCCCATCACACAGCACAATCCCTCCGTATGGGTGGTATTTCCTTGCAGACAAAAACGAGTATCTATAAAACTTGTATCGAGAAGGGTCCCTGCTCGATATCCCGAACCTCCTCAACAATACGATGAATCCGCGGGTTTGGTGTATTTGGTGATTTCCCAACACTTACTCAGTTTCTCCTGTATGCTAGAAGTCTTCAACTTTCCGTTAGAGGATTTCTTCTGACCTCTCACTTCATTTACTGTCGGCCACGCAAAGGGAGACTGTTTGTTGCCTGCTGCGTTTTTGATTTTGTCGATTTGGTTTTGAATGTATTTTCTTTGTTCCGTCTGATATTATACATTAAGTTCTTTCAGCCCCTTCGTTTTTCTATTTAAGTTTCTTCTCATAGGATTCCTGTTGTTTCTGTTTGGTTATTTCCTTTATGTTAATTCTTTGTGTGAGCACTGTGTCGCTTTCCAAGGGGGCTCTTCGTTTCACTTTTGGTCTGAAAGGGATGTATTTTTCAGTAGCCTCATAATGAGCTTGGTCGAAATAGAGATATGTTGTGTTTGGTGAGTAATTTTCGTTTGCATCTTGTAACACATCGAAGCGGACTTCTCCGTTGTACGTCAGCATAGGCCAGTTGTAGAGTGGTCTTGAGGATCCTTTTATATTGTTTGCTCGAAGGCTTACATGAAGCTTAGATGTTACCACTCGATGGTCAGATGATACACCAAAGAAAGTGTTGTATGCTTCACAGTTGTGGTAGCTGTTAATCGACTTTTGTCCATGATAAAATAATCTAGCTGAGCTTTGAATCCGTTTGAAGAAGTATAGGTCCACTTCTTACCCGGTCTCTTCTGAAAATAAGTGTTCTACCAAAAATTACTCTAAGTGTTCTCCATTTCGATTTAAGGTTTGATGGAACGGGTGCTTATGATGAGGACTGTCATGGCCTAATTGTGCATTCATATCTCCGCCAATGATGAGGATGTTGTGTTTTGGTATAGATCGTACAAGAGACGATAACACATTGTAAAACTTTATGACCTTTGTTGGGCTGTAGCAGCAGGTGGCAGTGTTACCGTTGAAATTGGCAACTATTATTTTAGATGTTATTTTCTCAATGCTGTTTAGTGATTTTAGGCCATGCGGGCTGAGTAATAATTCTACACCGCCGATGTATTAATAGAGTTTTTCCATGCAAATACAGACACGAGAGTTCAGCTGTTATCAAGTTCATGATGCTTTACGGAAGAGACGGTGTTCCTGTACATATACGATGTCGATATGCAAGTTAATAGCCGATGCAGCAAGTTCTGATATTTGAGACTTAGATTTCAAAGTTCTTATATTGAAAGTCGTTACTTTAACAGAATGCTTGCATCTGACAAATTTCGATTTTCGTTCTGTAGCTGACTTGTCGAACGCAGGTGCCAAAACCGGTGCCCCTGGTCGCAGCCGTTGGTAATCCGCTCGACGATTGATACGGTATGAGTTTCTGGAATGATTTAGAGTCATGACTAGTCTTTCGATAGCTCCGTATAATCATCAGTGTGAGACACATCTATTGATGATCACTGTATTTCTCTGACTGAACTGGTTGAACCTCGCCATTGATCTGTTTTGGATTTCTCTTCCCAGCATCTTGTGCACCTTACTGTTGACTAGTTTGACAGTTCTTCCGCCAAGGTTTCACACCTGCTATGCTGCTCCTTATGAAGGTAACCAGTTTGGGTTCAACATCAATTTTCCCGCCTTGGGTGACCTTGCCAGATTACCGAAAGCAATTTTTCTGTCCATGACCAGAGCAGGAAAAAGTCTCTTTCATCAGACGGTATTGGTTAATGAGGCAATCCAAGACTGTTGTCACCAACACACGAACTATGTCGAGCTTGAAGTCGTACAGAAGAAAACCAAAAGCCGAAAAGCTGCAGGATTTGATGACATCACTCTTGAAGTCTGGAAAAACGGCAATTTCAATGACATTCTTTTCAAATCGTGCAACCAAGTATATCATCAAAGCGAGATAAAATTCTGGACAGAAGAATTTGTTCTGCCTTTCCCACAAAAGGGGATCTGGGTGTTGCAATAAACTACAGAGGAATTACATTTACACGAATTGCAGCGAAAATTTACACTGCATTGCCACTCAATCGAGTCCAACCTCAAATTGAAAGAGTTCTAAGGAAAAATCAAAATGGATTCAGGAAGAGTTGCTCTATATCTGTTTATGGAAGATGAATCAAGTTAAATTCTAAACAGCAATAATTTTCCCCCACTACATATTCTACTATTAATGAGAAAAGTAGACATACTGAACAATCTCATTTACATCGCGTTGTAAATAGTAAGTCTGATGTGATTGTAAAAGTAGTTTTATATCTAGTAATACTACATCAAATGCTGTATCACGCGATCCTTGAATGTAAGAGAAGCTGACGGTTCTTAATGCAACTGTAGCTGGATCATCAAACTACAAGCATTACCACGGAATAATACACTGCAGTGGTATTATTTTGAATCTAGTACCTCGGGAATTAAGTTCTATAATTAAGTTCGTTAATGGCATAGTTACGATTCAATATTCAATAACTAGAAGTGACAATATCTCTACACACAACAGCTGTAGACCGCCACTGAGATTTTGAAGAAAGACAAAATACCCGTATTTGATATTGTCTCAGTTGAATGAATACATATGTACAACTTGAGAAGCAGTTCCAGAATAATGTTGGTGCCTGCTCTGCATTTGATGAATCGGTTTTTAAAATATTTAAACAGCAGATATATTAGATCCCAGCATGTTATCTATCCTGGTTGATAAAGTAAAAAAAAATAATGTGTATTGAATTCTGAAATCCTAATCAACTATGAATACAATGTAATGCATTTAATGCAATGCCATCATATCATTTTGAGTAGCATTCTTGTTACTAACAATGATGAAATAAAGGTTTCGAATATATCCAATATAGACATGGTGTTATGCAGTGACCTTCTTTACATTTGGTGGATCATTGCAGTTGTGAAAACTCTATATCAAACCTAATAACTTATATTTCCAAACATGCTGTTATGCTAGATAATCATTATTGATGGGGATATTGTAAGCGTTGTATCTCGAAAGAACTGCTGCCGAGAATGACAAAATAAACTGGAATAACCAAATAGAGCGACAAAAGCAGGTGGATGAGTAGAGTGAATTGAATGCCCTAGTCTGGTTGACGACTAGCATGCATTTAAACTAAATAATCCAGTGATCACTGTGCAGATGTGTATGTGTGTACGCGAGCGAGTGCGTGCGTGTGTGCGCGTGTGCATTTGTATGTATGCGTGTGAGTGTATGTGTATGTACGTGCAGTCGTATGTGTGTGTGTGCAGTCGTATGTGTGTGTGCAGTTGTATGTGTGGGCGCATGGGTGCGTGTGTTAAAGCCTATTCTAGATCAGGCACATATTTATCTAGTATTTTCAAGTTGATCATGTTGAATATTTTCTATTGTAGCCCATTAAGAAATAATAGAGAACATGCACACACGCACGCAAAAAAAAAAAAACACCCACACACACACGCACACACACAATTACGAAATACACTTTGATACACTGAAACGCTTTTACCAACACAGCAGCTCATTGAAGCATCCTTTCAAAAGTTAACAGCGTAAAACTCTGTAGCTTAAGGTAAATAGGCCTCACATGTGCCCAAATAAAGGAAAGCGAATAAATTTTTATGTACATAAGAGAGAAATAAAAAAAAACTATATAGCAAGAATATTCTTACACTGTATCACTCAACATCAACCGTAAAGATAATATCAAAACTAACAACCATTTACTGTCAAAGAGAGACACATTTCTTTTCTAAAGATAAACCAAAAGTTACTGCACAACGAATAACAGATCAATGAGCTCTTACTAATGGCATAAATTACATGGTCTCTTAATAAGTCTCACTTCAGATTCCAAAAACTGTTATAAGTTTATTTAATACCTTTGATTGGCACTGGCTTTTGTGTAACGCTATATTAGACGGTCAATCGCTAACTTACAAATATTTGAAAGCTACTTTGCACATTTTAAAAATTATACAGGCATTTAAGTATTTGTATGTATTTTATTGTAGCATGCCTAGCTAACGTAAAAAATTATTCATGATTTGTTATTTTCATATTACTGTTAATGAAGGACCCAGGTGGGTCTAACTAGATAGAATTTCTATTGTCATTGCTGATGTTGTCTTGCGGGGAATGTGGTGGTGATTCTGAAGAAACCGTTTTCTATAGTATGATATATGTTGTCGAATTTGGTTGATGTGTGTCCGAAGAACATAAAATTATGACCGGTGTGCACGAGTGTTATGGAAAGTATTTCGAAACTGGTCGGTGAATGTCAAAAGCAACATGTTATGTGTCTCAGTTATGACGAATCTAACTGGTGTGTCACGTACTTACTCGGCTAATGCTGAAATCGATCGCTGTATCTCCAGTATAACCGAGGGTAGTTACACTTTCATAACAAACGAAATGCGTTGCCTGTCTGGTAGAAGTATCCACGCTCCAGATATCACTACTACTACTACTACTACTACTACTACTACTACTACTACTACTACTACTACTATTAATCCTTTTTACTATAGGCACGAGGCCTGGAATTTTGAGAGAGAGGGGAAAAGTTGATTACATCGACCCCTGCGTTCAAATGACACGTTGCCCATATATTCAAATATCTTCCATTTAACACTTGTGCTACTTCAAGTACAACGATTCAGGTTTCTTGATAGCTGTGTTGTACCAGCTCATAGAATTTTCTCAACTTGTCATCTGTTTTGAATATTAAACACATACTCCTATTGTTTGTTTTTCGGTCAGCAGAGAATAAGTTATTCGATATAGCGACTATGGGGCAATTACTTTTACGGTAAGCCAAGAAAATCCTGCGTGGTTTTGGTAATATAGAAATTTATCAATCTCCTGTAATCCCGTGTTCCATAGGAGTCAAATATATTGAACTCCTTCCTGTTACAGAACTCTGCCGGACAAATCTTTTCCCGCAGAGTAATTGGATCTGGGTACCATCTATTTGCAACAACCTTTCCCTCTTCACATTGCGAAGTCTCTATTGATTTCTTCTCTTAGCAAAATGCTTGCGTGTTAACAACACTGGGCAAAGTGAACAATGTTATTCACGTTTGGCCATACATTATTAATGTTTTCTCACATAAAATTATTTTTTTTCTGTGCTGTAAAATAAAGATATTATGTTGTGGAATTAACATTTCTTTTAACTGTCTATTGTCTTCTAAGACATTTCTTATTTTACTGGCTAGGTTTGTAGGAGGGCAAAGCCCATTGCCATCGCAATCCTCCGAGAGAGAGGAGAAAAGATAGCGTAAACATTCCACTTAAACTAGCAATCGACATAGGCAGGAAGTACACGAAATGGAAGATATTCAAAGGAAGTTGACGCACTCGCAAACAATGACCAAGTGCAGAGAATATTATAGCATCTGTTGGTCATTAAACGAGAATAAAGACATTTAAGATGCTGGAAGACGTTTTTCAGACATAAAAAAATCGAAAATGTCATCAAAAATGCTATATTCAGAGACCGTCATTGAAATAGCGGAAAACTGATAAAAATAGCAGAACATATAATAATAGAAGGCTATTGTTATAGAAAAATAAACCATTACATGCGAAATACACATTAATAATAGAGAAACTGGACAGTGGCAAGCTAATTACCTGCCTGTTACTATCTTCAGCTTGAACAATGATATTGTTAATTTGATATATGCTACAACAGAGGAGTGACTCTCACTCCTACACCACTCTCACGTTAATACCTACTATATATAATTGCATGTATATATATATATATATATATATATATATATATATATATATACGCATATTTGTATGATATATATATATATATATATATATTTATCTAGCTATTTGTCTATCTCTGCCTCTCTTTCGTTGAGAGGAAAAGGGCTTCTATTTAGTGCTTTCAGTCTAGTCTACCACAGATGTCCATCATAGTTATATATATTTCTTTCAGTCTCTAGAATTCAGCCTTCCTGGAGCATCATCAAATTGACCGAAGAGCTTATATAATTTTAACTCTGATACTTACTCCATCAGTCTCTTTTGTCGAACTACTGGTTACGAGGCATATGAATACCAACACCACTGTCAAGACACACGCACACACGCGCACATACGATGGGCTTACACACAGTTTTCTGTCACCAAATTCACTCGCATAGCATAAAACAACCTAGCATTATAGTAGATGTCACTTGGTCAATATTCCAAGCAGTGGTACAGAATCCGAAATGTAGTTGCAAGCCACAAATGTACCGCTTCTCTGTCTTTTAATGATATTAATTTTTATGCAAACAATAGGTTGGACGGAAATAACTAACTTTGTAATATGTTGTGATGCTTTGAAAAGGTGCTCTATCAACGAATAGAGGGTATGGTGGTAAACCCTGCAAAACTCTTTCGCCACAACTTTCTCTCACTCTTTCTTCCTGTTTCTGTTGTGCCTGTATTTCAAAGAGCCAGCCTTGTCACACTGTATGTCACGCTGAATCTCCCTGAGAACCACGTTAAGGGTACATATGTCTATGGAGTGCTCAGCCACTTGCACGTTAATTTCACGAGCAGGCTGTTCCGTTGATCGCATCAACTGGAACCTTCATCGTTGAAACCGACGGAGTGCCAACAACAACAACAACAACAACAACAACAGTAACAACAACAATATATATATATATATATATATATATATATATATATATATATATATATATATATATATATATACATACATACGTGTGTGTGTGTGAGTGTGTGCGTGTGTGTATGTATGTATATATATATATATATATATATATATATATATATATATATATATATATATATATATATATATATATATATATATATATATATTCTTTCTTTTATTCTTTTATTTGTTTACTTGTTTCAGTCATTTCACTACAACGATGGTGGAGCACTGCCTTTAGCCAAAAGAATCGACCCCCAACACTTATTTTTTGTAAGCCTAGTACTTATTCTTTCGGGCCCTTTTTCCGAACCGCTAAGTTACGTAGACGTAAACACACCAACATGTATATATGTATGCATATGTATGCATATAAACAATATATACAGTACGTACAAACCTGTATGCACACACACACACACACACACACACACACAAACACACACACACACACACACACAAACACACACGCAAACTCACACACACACACATACGCACACGCACACGGACACAAAGCCATATATCGCTGCAAACCGCATTTTAATAAAAAGAAACTTTGCTAACAGTTCTAACGATATTGGAGGTAGTATGGTCTGGAGTCGAAGGTCATACCAAACGAGAAAATGATGAGTAGTAATGATCGAGATATCATGTTTATCAGACGGAAAAACACTAGGATAAATGTAACTGACGTCATTTCTACCGATAACATGTATATGAGGCATAGATCCACTATCCTTCTCCTTACAGTAGTAGGAACACTTGGAATAATATCGAATAATATTGATGAAAATATAAGAAGTATGCCTGGCTATTTCTCTAAAATGGCTTCTTAGAAACCATTTGTATCATAGGAAATGGAAGTAAAATTCTTTTAAAAAAACATCGAATAGCTTTGTATTAAGCAAGATCAAAAATGCAGCTCTCTTTAATCAATAGATATCAGCTAGACACAGATAAATATCAGCTATTGAAAGAAAGTAAAATATTGTTGTTTTGTCAATACAGAGTTTAACATACATAAGCCGATATGGTGTAAAAAGCAAAGTAATAATAACAATTATACAATAATATCAAGAAAAAATATTATGCACAGAAAAACAAAAGAAGATCACATGAAAAACCACAACCAGATCATCGACAACGTCAATAAGGATGACAATGAGAATACTACTACTACTACTACTACTACTACTACTACTACTACTACTACTACTACTACTACTACTACTAATAATAATAATAATAATAATAATAATACTTCACTTCAGACAAAAATCATGCCTCCTCATTGATATGACTGTCCCAATCGATATAAACGTATCTGTGAAGACCTACCAAAATTTGAGCAAATATAAAGATCTTGAAATAGAAATTAGCAAAATGTGGAATCTGAAGACGAAAACAATACCTATTATCATAGGTGCCCTGGGAATGACAGCGAAACGGGCTGATTACTACCTAGCTCAGATACCAGGAAACCCCAAAGTGGCTGAAGTTCAAAAGATAGTGCTCATGGGAACTGCCCATATCCTACGTAAAACACTGTCTATGTGATCTCAAATTTTAAAACAAACACATGATTTTCTTATGGTTTCTTAAACATTCACTAGAACAAAACTGTACAAATCCTAATATATGGTACCCTAGGCATAACACCTACATGAACTTCTAACTTGTTGTCTCTTGAGGTCTCTGGGTGAGACTTGGATCCAACTTGCACAAATGCAAGACAAAAGTCAAACATAAAATAATAATAATAATAATAATAAGTGATATGTTTGGGTGAGTGTGTACGTATGTAGACATTATGAACGCAGGATGTTTATGTCTATGTATTGTGAGAAAATGGTTGCGTGTATATTTTTATCTTTTTCTTTTTTCTTTTTCTACCTATTAAAGTAACTTCTCTTTTATTCAACGGTTTTTCATAGCGTTTATTGCCATTAATAGCCGCAGAGAATGCATCGTAGCTCTTCACTCCGACATTCGAGACTCCGAGTACTATAATGGCAACTTACTGTTTGTTCTAAATTATAACACACACACACACACACACACACACACACACATACACACACACACACGCACACACACATACACACATATATACATACATACATAAAATAATAATAATAATAATAATAATAATAATAATAATAATAATAATAATAATAATAACAACAACAACAACAACAATAATAACTCTTTCTGCTGTATGCACAAGACCTGAAATTTGGAGGAGGGGGATAGTCGATTACATCAACTCCAGTACGCAACTGGTATTTATTTTATTGACCCCCGCAAGTATAAAAGGCAAAGTCGACCTCCGCGGAATTTGAACTCAGAACATGAGACAAACGAAATACCGCCATGCATTTTGCTCGGCGTGGTAACAATTCTGCTGGCTCCCCTCCCTGGCAACAATAATAATAATAACTATGATAATAGTAATAATGGTGAAGATAATAATAATAATAATTTAGTAGCCACAAGGACAGAATACAAAGCAAACGACGATTAACTAGTTTAAAATATAAAACAATAACAATTAGCAATAATCAATGAAATTCCTCCTTTGAGGCGAGCGCCACCCATGCGTGACTAATGAACCTAACAGATTCCGGGTTCTCCTACTTAACAGATGCACCATTAATAAGTGCTCTCTCCTCCGTAAATTTATGCGTATACGCGCATACTTAGAGTAGCATCATTTACTCGGCTCCTTCTTTCTACTTTCATCCACATTTCGAAAAATTTACTAAGAGAATGTACCTACCTCTCCGCCATCATTTTTCTTTCCAAATGAAACCTGTCTTCAGCCCTTTCATTCGCGCACACCATACTCCTTATTTCGCCATAGCCACAAGAACGACAGAGAGAGAGAGAGAGAGAGAAAGAAAGATAGAGATAGATAGATAGATAGATAGATAGAGAGAGAGAGAGAGAGAGAGAGAGAGAGAGAGAGAGAGAGAGAGAGAGAGAGAGTAAAAGAAATGCTTGCCCTTCTAAGTTAGAGAATGGCGATGGGATAATTTTCACAATCTAGAAAGCTGAATTCGACCAAAACGCAACATAACTACATCTTTCGGCAATGTTCGAAGACTGTACGAGTGCATGCGGAACGGTTTCGTCGTTTTCATCCCGAGCAATCTCAGCTGACGTACTACAATGCCTGTAGATTTTATTCCGAACTGACAATGTCCCTTGGCTGCACTGACAAGTCAGAGCTTATTGAATTTTAAACTTCGGCTCCGGCCCAAAAGTTCTCCAGAAAAGAGAAGCCAGTTGATTTCCATTGACACCCAAAGCTTCATCGAGAACGTTGTTGCTCTTACTTACCACTAATCGTCTGTAGAACGTTATGGTGGGACATCTACCTATAGCATTTCTCGACTAGCAGAATGGAAAACTTTCGCTGGTTCATTGTTTGTGGAGATTAATTACATTGATATTGTTTATTTTTCTTTATAGATAATTTTATTAAGCTTAGATAACGTTTAGATATTGGCGTCTAGATTTTGGGAGTTTTTATGGCATAATATAATATGTATTACAGGCATCACATAGATTGAAATTGCATTTTATATCAGATAGCAGCTGAATTTACAAAATTATATTTTTGTATCTCTTTATAAGAATTTAAAATAACAAAAATAAACTCCCCGTGATATTTTTCTTAAATGTCAATAATGGAAATAGAAAGGAAAAGTTATAAAACTGTTAAACATTTCTTTTCACTTCATACAATATTTATAATCAACGAAACTTAATCGCACTTGATATTTCAGGCGATTTAAATCTAATGAATAGTAATGTTCCATTAGGATACACAAATCTTGAGATATACAGACTGTAGTTAAAATGATGCTTTGAAAATATCAAGTGGTTTATTACAATCAAAGGCAATTTTCTTTGTAGTTCTTCGTAAGATATGAACCTCTAGTATCACAAACATATCTTCCAGATCAAAAACGATCATCAGTGCTAACACATTCAGAACTTTGCAAAACATCACAGCTACCCAGTTGAGTGTGGGCTGGGCCGAAGCTGTGAACAACCCCCTAGTCGTCGAGAAGAAGCACATGAGTAGTTGCATGTAGGAAAACTGGTTTTGGTCATTGCCACTCTATCTAAATCAAGCAGCCTGAGTATAATAAGAAATCAACCGGATTCCAGGTTCATTCCGAGTACATCCCTGCTTTACTTAAGGTCCACTTCAGGTGAATACAGACATATAAGTAACATTTAATATGCACATGATGGGTAGAAGAAAAGTAGATTTCCATGGAAAGATATCAATGTAATGCAAAAATATGCCAAACACATACACAACATCTTAACACAGCACGGTTACAAAATTGAGGTGAAAGGGAGTTCAGTATTCCATAAAATTCCTATACTTTTCTTTTTTATCGAAATGGAGCGCCAGTTTATTGAATAAACTACTCACCAATTTCGTAGAAATCCCTAGTCACCTAAAATATTTATTTTTGGAAAATGAGATCAAGAACTAACCAAAATTTGTGTGCAGTGATCAAAAACAAAAAAGTATAAAAGATTGTCAATTTCTTGAAGATGGGGTCATAACCCCAATATATTGAATATAAAGTAAGTCTACATTAATTCACATTTTTTTTCTTGTGATTTACCTTGCATTTACTTCACCTTATTTTGGCCTCACCCATGATCTTTTATACAAAATAGTAATTCTAATTTTGGTACGAAGGCAGTTATGAGGGCAAATCGATTATATCGACCCCAGAAGGATGAAAAGACGTTAGTCGGATGCGAGCCCAGAACATAATGGTTCGGAAGTAATCCTGCAAAGCATTTTCCCGATTCTCCACCAATTCTATCAGCTTGCAGCCTTGTAAATGGTTGTTGTTATTAACCACTTAGGGTTTGAAAAACGCCGAAAATAGTGCAGGACGGCGGAGGACGGTACAATGTCATGTGGAGTTACAAAAAAACCCTGTGAATAGCAAAATAACAAAAACAAAATCACATATCTTGTTATTCTCCCTTATGGGTGGGATACCCTTCAACATGTTGTGTTGCATCAGTTTTGCAGTCTGTGTCTCATCAGGTACATTTATACATAAAGGTTTGTGTCTCGCTACAGAATCCCGAGTTTTGGCCGTCATGTTGTTATATGCCCGTCTGGTTAGGGAATGAATCATCACTACAATATTCTATTACTATTATCTTTTTCAATAAAGTTTGCAACTTTTATTCCAAAAACATAATAGTAATAGAATATTGTAGTGATGATTCATTCCCTAACCAGACGGGCATATAACAACATGACGGCCAAAGCTCAGGATCTGTAGCGAGACACAAACCTTTAAGTATAAATGTACCTGATGAGGCCCAGACTGCAAAACTGATGCAACACATGTTGAAAGGTATCCCAGCCATAAGAGAGAATAACATGATATGTGTAAACGACCTTTGGACAAAATAAAAAGTAAAGATTAATACCAAATCCATACTCTCGTTACTTAAGCAATTATGTGAGTGTGTGTATGTGTGTGTGTGTGTGTGTGTGTGTGTGTGCGTGCGTGTCTATCTATCTATCTATCTATCTATCTATCTATCTATCTATCTATCTATCTATATATATATATATATATATATATATATATATATATATATTTATCTAAACAAAACAACAATACGATAAAAAGAAAATTATGATGACAAGTTTTACTGCAGTACAAACTGCGTTCCAACGAGATTTATTCCTCAAAGCACCATCTACTTTCAGTGCATATATTATGAATAATAGTTATCGAGCATAAAGGAGTACTTTATATCAATTTGAATATTGAAAGGTAACGATATTGTTTAGAAATCGTCCATATTTTCTTTTCCCAAGTATTTTCATATTACATATTTCTCATTTACAATGTCAAGACGTTGTTTAATGTACGTGACATTGAACTACTGAACTGCCTGAGATACTATCGATTGAAGTAAGAAGAAACCTAAAAGCTGTTAGAAAAGCCAGCAATTGATATTCATGATCAGCTTTCTTCAAAAGATACTAAGCTATTGTTTAGCCAAGTAAGCATGTTTTAAAAGTTCATTTAACAAATATTGAATATGCACAGCGAATCGTATGTGTACTTTTAATGAATCTTTCTCAGAGTTGTCATTGATTTGTGGATAGAATTGTCTTCAGCAATGCCTCTAGAATTACAACTGTTTTATATATTGAGACATTCTTTTCCATTGCTATTCATTTACTGTAGTTGCAAAGGAAGATACATGTAAATATTTTGACATCTATCTTTTTCTTTCACGTATATAGCTGAATTTGAAAAGAAGCTAATGTGCCGTCAGGTACTTATATATACAGACTTAAGTTACCAAAGATAAAACATCAGTAATTACTCTGACTATAATGCGTCCATGGAAACAAATAGGAAAAAATCCCTTGTATATACATTTTCTACGAAATTTATGTATGTTCCATGGTTTATTATTCTCAGTGTAGAAAATGAATAGTATCTCATAGAAGGGCGAATGAAGTTACATTCCATTGCCTTCAGCGAGGCAAGAAATATCAGAATTCTAATTTACGGAAGCAGTAGGTATTACAACATCCAAATGAAGTTCTAAATAATCACGTACAACATTTGAAATAACGTCTATTGGAATAGACACATGTTTGTGGGCTAACTTAAATGGAACTGAGCTTTATTTTTTGCTAAGCTCTATACATAAGAGGCTTAAAAATGCACTAAATTAGATGCTCCGGAATTGCTCAATAGCTTAGTCGGACTATAAAGAATTACATCGCTCATGATCCTTTTCTGTTGCTTCTCGATTGAAAAGAGGAAACGAAATAAGGATCCGATTTTAATCCCCTTGTACTATGGGCTCAGTACGCTATCATTGTCTCACTCTCCAGCTTATTCTTTATCTGGATAATTAGTTCTAAGAAACGCCCAGCGGTAGCGTATACTAAAAATTATATTATAGACTATAAGGCATAAACTATATTTTAAGCTATTCGAGTAGGTCAATCCCCCTATTGTAACTTCATTTAAAGTTTATAAACGTTACAGAGAATACATGCCTTTGATCACGAATTCAAACTGTGTTTCTGAACCATGTTTATTCTAATAATATTGCATCAATCTATTTATTTAAATAATTGTGTCATTGGGAAGATTACTTTAAATAGTTATAATCATTATCGTCGTTGTGTTCATCATCATGGTCGTCGTCGTCACCTGAAAATATTCAGATATTCGGTTCAAGGAATATATCGAGTACATTTTGTTTATTTAATCCCCAGTAGATCACAATTATTAATAATTTGAAGGTGATAGACTGATAAAAGTTGATGAAGTATGAATCTATAAAGATTATTGAAAGTGATATCTGTATACTGTTATATTAATAATTTCTATACTTTACGTGTACAAATTTCTTGGGTATGATATATTGAACATATCTGAAATAGAACAATGAAAATGATGAGGCTGTTATGTGGACATATATTTCTTTTATCGCTGCTGAAAATATTAAGATGTTCAACTTCTTGATGATGTTTTATTTTAATGTTTTAGTGAAGAAGGGATTTAGCATCTATTATTCTATATAGCATCTGATACAAGTGAAATTAAACGTTGGAAATTAATTAAAAATCCATCAGTTTTAGCATTTAGGGGTTGTGTCTATCTTACAATAAATATTGTTTTTAGCGATATACATATATGTATCCATTTCTCAAAGAGGCCACATATCTGTCTGACAATAGACATAGAAAAAAATTCCAGACTGGAATATATCTATTTATTTATTGCTCACAAGGGGCTAAACATAGAGGAATGACACAAAGACAGACAAACATATAAGTGGGGGGAAAAAAAAAGAAAACGAGTGGGAAAGAGGAAAAAGGAATAATGAAATGGAACGAAGCCACTCGACCCCACATCCGCGCGACTTCATTTACACTTTTCAAACATACTTAAAATAAAGGTCATTAAAGTTCACTGTAGGTGGCAACTTACTTGAGTACGTTATAAAGTTTATGTCGACAGTTTCTGTCCCAAACTTTCTAATCAGCCTGATCCTCTCCTCCTCGATCGCCAGGACGCATTCGGAGTTTTCAGGCAAACTCTTTCACGACTACCAATACAAGTACGCTCTTTATCTTTTTAAAATCGTTCTTCAGTTTTCTGTTTGCCTTGTTGTACACTAACGCGTAACACATTTTTGGGGAGTTTTGGGCATCTGTATCTCTGTGCTAGTGTCTATGTCAGGAGGGGCAGGGTGAGGATTGGTGACTGCAGGGGGAAATATAAATATATTGAAATGGATAGAATGGACTAAATGTGAGACTCTGGTGCCCGCATACAGCCGCAGTCAAATGGCTGTTGTGGTGAGAGTATTGACACTCCTAGGGGATTGGAGTATGAACTAGTCGAACTCATAAAAAGAGTAGTAGTCGGAGAGAGCGTTTGGTAGTCTCGAGAAGTACGTTAGGCCCACAACTCTGTTAAATATAGAGTTAATGATTTTGACCAAGGTTCTAGCAAAGAGGTTGGCACGGGTCGTAAGCAACCTTGTCGAAGAGACGCAAACTTACGCCATTCCGGTAGTTCGATACACGACAATGTCCACCTCAACCGCTACACCTTAGAAGCGAGTGGGAAAAATTCCTGGCAAAGGTGTAGCACTGTGCATTTAGACCAGTCCAAAGCTTTCGATAGTGCTTCACCATCGGCGCCTGGCGGCGGCTCTCGGGGGTACCGAGCTGGGCCCGACTTTCCGAGGTTGGATCGCTGCTATGTACAGCAACATCGAGTTTATCGTCCGAGTGAATGGTTTCCTCTCGAAACCATTCGAGATAAAGTGGTCTTTTCGCCAGGGATGCTCCCTGTCTCAGCTTTTGTATGTGTTGGTGCTTGAGTCCTTACTGCGAAGGTTGGATGCAATGGGGGGGGGGGGCAACCCACGTGATCTGAGTGGTGGGAAGACGGCGACCCCGTACGCGATTTACATGACTACCATCGTGTCGGATGAAGGGAAGCTATCTTGTGTAGAAAACGCCATCAGAAGATACGAAATCGTGACAGGAGCGAGAATTAACCAGGATAAGTCGGTCAGCTTGCAACTCGGCACCTGGAGGGGCAAGTTGACACCTCCCAATAACGTCTAGGGACATTGGATAGAAGGTCCTGTTAAGATATTAGGGATCTGATTTGGTCCGGATCTCGAAATAGACCTGGTAATATGCATCTTCCACATATAATGGTTTCTACTATAGGCACAAGGCTTGACATTTTAGCGGAGAGGCTAGTCGATTATATCGGCTCCAGTGCGTAAAAGGTACTTAATTTATCAACCCGTAAAGAATGAAAGACAAAGGCGACCTCGACGAAATTTGAACTCAGAACGTAAAGACGGACGAAATACCGCTAAACATTTCGCCCTGGTGCTAACGATTCTGCCAGCTTGCTGCGTTACCTTCCACAAATAATACGCTAGAGTTGTGTTAGTATTTCATTTACATTAACAATTCTAATCCTGCCTATATCAAGTTTATATTTCATTATTCCGGTGTTGATAGAATAAATATTAAGCACTTACTGTGGATCGTTTTTAAATCGTTTCCCTGCTCCCTAACTCCAATAACAATTCTGACCTTATCTTAAACAAGTAAATAGTTTTATTGGTTAATTTATCTAAAGTGCTGTAATAATTTCTGTAATAAACTACTTCTATTCTCGATTTACTTTTCTTTTACATGACATTTGCAACTACCTGGGTATGTCTCTGTTTCCTCTTTGGCTGTTGTAGCTGACTATATGTATTACGTATATAAATCCTCACATGGTGTAGATAGTCAGATGATAAATAAAGGAGTTTAACATTCAAACTAAGGAAGAAAACTTAATTTCGGCTCGAATTTAAAAAAATTCCTATACAATAGTAGCCGTACAGTTATGAATAATTTTCTTAAAACATCAAAATAATCATGATAATGTTAAGTTCATTATTTACGGAATCCATGAATAAAATGAAATAAAAAACAAGACCTAAGCCATTCATTAGTTAAATAGATCGATTTTGAAGATTTGTTTATTGTAGTGTAAAACTTATTCATACGTAAAACGTCTGAAATATCAAGTAAATTTTTGTTGATAACAAACATTGTAAGTTTAAAAAAAAACACATTAATATTTTTGCATAGATTTTCTTTTCTGAGATTTGTGTTTGTTTTTATCATTGGCATTTAAGTTGGCGGATAGTTGGCAAAATTGTTAGAACATCGAGAAAAAGAAATACCGTCTGCAATTGTTTTGTTCTGAGTCCGAAAATCATCGCACAGGGTCAATTGAAACAAAATACCAGTCAAGTACCGAGATCGATGTTATCAACTAATTTCTGAGAATACTGGCATTGTGCCTAAATACAAACCATTATTGACTTTTAAGAAAAACACCACGGGGCAATTTATTTTCATTGTCTTTTATATTACTATTCTTAAAAGGGATGCGAAAACAAAGTTTGATATATCTCGCTGCAATCTGATATAGCGTGTAACATATTCAAGTCGTTGTGGCGCCTCCAACCTAGTTAGCAAATTTGCTTGCACTTTTAGATTGCAAATTCTGTATTCACGTGGATAGCAGGTGTGGGATTGCTCTTATAAAGTTATAAAAGCTATGTAATGCAGTAACTTTTATCGAACGAATTATTGAAATTTTGCGTATTGTCTAAGGACGGCAGAGACGATACATATACAAAAGTGGGGGCTAAGCGAATTATTACAGGATAAGGTCTTATATTTCTTGGCTTTGATTTTGAAATACTGAAGTAATCAATGAAATAAATCCCAGTAGTATACTTGATTTAATGTAACCAAAATTAACGCTCACTGACTACTGTGTTGGCGTTTAGTCAATAGAAATCTATAGTGTTTGTAGCATGGAGTAGCAAAATCTACGGAGGGAAACTGTAGTGTTAAGACAATTTACGTTGAAGCAATTAAAAATGAGTGATGCAGAGATTTAGGCCTGACCATCAATTAAACAGTGTATAATTTTCGTTTTAAATAAATAGATACGTGACATTGCTGGTGCAAGGGACGAAGATTGCCCGAAAAGTGATATAGTACCGATTTGCGATATAATTTTAATTCTGTCATAAGCTCTTCTTTGTATTCTTTGTGCCGTTGAAACTTCCATAATTATAACAGCATCTAAATAAATATGACAGATTTTTTTTATACTGCACATTAAATATAGAAATAATGCATTGTAACATGTTTTGAGTAGCATTGTAACATGTTTTGAGTAGCATTGCAACATGTTTTCAGTGGCATTCTCTGAGGTTAGAATAGGCGAAAACCCAAAGAATCAGGAACCGACATACAACAGATACATATTTTATCGTATAGATAACCGAAGAGATTATGTGCAAAGTTGAAACAAAGCTGATTTGAAATCAGTAAGTAGACTGATGATACTGAACAGAACTAGACATTATTTATACAAGCATTCTACCGTTGCTTCTAAGTAAATCATGAAATTCCATGGGGATTAGAAAAGAGAATTCATTCTTTACGCATATCGCTTTTCTGCTTTTGAATATCGATTAATTGAGTAACAAGAATAATCTGTTCTCGTTTTCAGTTGATTATTTACTTCTTTCCGCTACGAAAAAAGGTTTGTATCTCCAAAAAGAATTACGTAATAGTATAGGAGGTCACATACTTGTGTAATGTCGAAGCTGAAGCTTATGCAATATATCTATAGAATACGGTATTATCCAATATAAACACATATAAACACGTATTTACATTTCTGGAATTCAAATACTTTAAAACTAAGTTGATACCTAGTGAATAAACAAAAATGGGGAAGTGGGATTTTTAGGTCCTAGCATCAGACTAATTCCAAGAAGTCTGTAAAATATCTACTATAACACACTTTGTTCTTGGCGTTTAGATTCATTCTACAGGCCATTCTTACTACGCACACACATTACACAAACCACACACACACACAAACACATCTGTGTGTGCGATTAAATATACGCTGATATATATATAAAATAAATGTGCCATTAGTAGCCGATAAGAATACATTGTAGCTCTTCGCTCCGGCATTTGAAACTCTGAGTACTATAATGACAACTTACTGATTGTTTTAAACTATACATACATACATACATACATACATACATATAATGATGATGATGATGATGATAATAATAATAATAATAATAATAATAATAATAATAATAATAATAATAATAATAATAATAATAATAATAGTGGTAATAATAATAATAATAATAATAATAATAATAATAATAATAATAATAATAAAACGATTGGATGCTGAAACTTGTTGAAAAACATGAAAGACCGAAAAAACTTCACTCTATTCTGAAAGAGAGCAAAAAATTCGCTACCGAACTCTTAGATACCCACTAGCTTGATCAGGTTGAAGGAAATGCGCCAACTGCTGCTGCAAAGAAAAGAAAATTAATTTCAAAGACAAAGGCACATGAAAAATTAGCTAGCAGATGGGAACAGAAACCTCTGCATGGCAAGTTTGTGGATCGTAGCAAACAAGCTGATGTCGACCAGAAACGCACACATCAGTGGTTCCGAAGTTCAGGGCTAAAAGCAGAGAGTGAAGGTTTCATATTGGCTGCTCAAGACCAAAGCTTATTAACCCGGAACTACCAAGCCAATGTGATAAAAAATGGAGCTGACCCAAAATGCTGATTTTGTAACGATGCGATTGAAGCTATAGACCACCTAATCTCAGAGTGTAGAGTCTTAGCACCTGTAGAATATAAAGCAAGACATGACAGAGTTGGCCAGTATTTACACTGGACAATATGTCAGCATTAAAAAATCAAAACCGCTGACAAATGGTATAAACACCATCCTGAACCTGTGACTGAGGGAGAAAATGTATCGATTCTCTGGGACTTCCCCGTACATACTGACAAGACTATAAAAGCTAATAAACCGGATATTATTATTAAAGATCAGACAAAGAAGACGTGTTTATTAATTGACATGAGTATTCCCTCTGATCATAATATAGCGGCGAAAGAGTTTGACAAAATCAGTAAATATAAAGACTTGCTAATAGAGATTGAAAAAATGTGGCACCTCAAGGCGACTACCATACCAGTGATTGTAGGATCTCTAGGAATGATAAGAAAAGGTACTGAAACCTATTTGAAAATGATACCAGGCTTACCATCCCTACAGGAAGTGCAAAAAAATCGTGCTAACTGGAACGACTCATGTACTGAGAAGAGCATTATCGCTGTGAAAACAACATCCATTCATGAATTTTTTTTTTCTTAAATACATGTTTTACCTGTGAATTTGCGTGTGTAAACTGGGAATGCATACAACGAGTTTCTCTGCCCTAGGTGTACGAAAAACACTCGGCGAGAAATGGAAGAAAATTTGAAGAAAGAAAAAAAAAACAACAACAACAACAACAACAACATAATAATAATAATAATAATAATAATAATAATAATAATAATAATAATAATAATAATAATAATAATAATAAGTGATATGTTTGGGTGAGTGTGTACGTATGTAGACGTTATGAACGCAGGATGTTTATGTCTATGTATTGTGAGAAAATGGTTGCGTGTATATTTTTATCTTTTTCTTTTTTTCTTTTTCTACCTATTAGAGTAACTTACCTTTTATTCAACGGTTTTTCATAGCGTTTATTGCCATTAATAGCCGAAGAGAATGCATCGTAGCTCTTCACTCCGACATTCGAGACTCCGAGTACTATAATGGCAACTTACTGTTTGTTCTAAATTATAACATACACACACGCACACACACACACACACACGCACACACATGCACACATATATACATACACGTGCACACACACACACACACACACACACACACACCTACACATATATGTATAAACACACAATATATAAATACATGCATAAGCGTGCGCGCGTGTGTATCTGTATGTAATGATTAATGTATGTGTATCTTTGGAAAGCCAGAAGCTGCAGTTTCTTCGTGAAAGAAAAATCTCTTTATACACTCAATCCATTTGTCCTTCATTATACTTACCATGTACATATATCCTTGATACAAGCATTTTATCTATCGATTATTTTAGTGTCTACTTTACTGTTTCACAGTTTTGTTTGAAAACTGTTCTTTATTTTGTTTTTATCATCGTTATGTATTCAAGTTGCCAGCTTTGCAAGTCGGTTCACAATAACATTTATTTCATCTTATCCTCACGCTGCCTTTATTATTCCATGTTTTATATATTTTCTCAGTCTGTTCAGCACTTTATTCATTGAAAACATCGTTTCATTTATCTAGAAGAGATGTGCTTTGCTCAAATCTTATTATATCCACATGTCCCATGTGTTACAAGCTTATACCTAAAATCCTATATGTAGTCTCCAGACAATCATTGAAGCGACAAGAGACCATGTGCTATTTCTTTAAAAAAGACAGATAATACTTTGCTATATCATACTACGGATGAAAACAAGGAAGGAATTACTATAGATACAACTCATTTATAGGTATACTAAATCAAATATGCTTTGACGTTAAACAACAGTCAACTGATAGAAAATTTGCAAGCCAATCCCTTCAAGTACGCAGAAGTCTCTTAAGGGAACACACTAGAACACGTCCGAAATACATTATAGTTAAAGAAAGACAAGAAACCACTACCAAGACGTATTCAACATTACATGTTATTATACAGTGCAGCTTTAGGCACGCACTTTCACAAGCAAACACACACACGCACACACAATATACATAATCGTACTTTTATCTGTCTGTCACTCTGTGTGCCTGTCTATCTCTCTATCTATCTATCTAGAGCTATTTTCATCGTACTTGTGGCTATGGCGAAAGAATGTGTATGGTGGACGCGTCTGAAAGGTCTAGAGACAAAGAATTTCCTCTCTGGGCAATCTCTCATCAACTTCTTCAAGTATCACCTGAAGAGGAAGTTGAGAGTAGAAAGGGAAGTCTTGTCTAGTGAATGCTTCAAAAAAAGATGGGTGAATGTAGCAAGGATGGCACGTGTGAACGACGGAGCCATCTTGAGCATAACACTATGAACAAGAAAAAAAAATAAAACAAAAAGGCAAAAGAGAGTCACTTACTGTTATAGTTTCTTCAATGAGAATATTGACCAAGGTTACCGTGGTCTTTTCCGTGGGCTTTTCCTTCCACGGCTAAACCTAAACTGTCCTCCCCTCTTTTTACACGAGAACATTACTGTGTGATACACGATCCCTATTGATCGGCCTTTCCTTTTCTTTTTTTTCGATCCCTTTTGATCGAACTGCCCCTTTTTCCCTTCCTACGATCCCTTTTGATCGACACCACCATTTTTTTTTTTTTTTTTTTTTCCTTCCTTCCCCCTCCCAAAAAGAAAAGCTCTACATTGTATTTGTCCCATCTTCGTTGAGCCCTGTGTGGCTAATAAAAGAAATGTATCTATCTATCTATCTATCTATCTATCTATCTATCTATCTATCTATCTATCTATCTATCTATCTGCCTGCCTGCCTTCCTGCCTGTCTGCCTGTCTATCTATCTATCTATCTATCTATCTATCTATCTATCTATCTATCTATCTATCTATCTATCTGTCTATCTATCTATCTATCTCTTCTCACGGACGTGCTGTCACATCGGCTGCGAAGGTAAACGTTTATTTGACCTTTTATTGTCCACATTTTGTTGGACTTTTTTAATAATTTTGTTGCGAAGCACCTAGGCTTCCTTTGTGTGTATTTTCAAGGGCAGGAATTGGCCCCAGGGGCAGTTTCGGCCCTAACAAAATACAAAAATTTCCTTCTTGACATTTGAAAAATGTCGAGAAACATAATTTTGGAACGCTTGTCTTGTTCTTTTGACGAGCATTTCCCGAGGCTTCAGATGCTAGAAGAAAAAAAAGAACAGAGTAGCGCGAGCTCACTCAGTGATAGGAACGCAGCTGCTGTAATCGTCACAAACACGGCAATTACAGCTACAAAAAGCCCTCTCACCACCACCACCACCACCACCACCACCACCACCACCACCACCACCATGAAAACTATGAGGAAATTTGGATTGGAGGAGACTGCTACTACAGTCTCTCCATCTACTAGCACCAGTGACAACATGAAAATTAACACCACCACCAACACCACCACCACCATCAGCAACAACAACAATAAAAACCACAAGAACAGCAAGGACGTAAAGTTATCGGCCGTCAGCAATGACACCATCACCTGTTCAACAAACTCTGCTGCCACTACCACCACCTTTGAACCAGGCAGTACATACACCAACATAAACAAAAATATTCAGAAGAACATGTCCGCCAGCACAACAAAAACAAATTTCGCAAATGCTCTAAAGGAAAAAAGAACAATAGTGACATTCACACAAAAACAAATAAAAGACACAAAATCCCTTCTTACGAAAAAAGGAGATGATGTCAGAATAAACATACCAAAAGATATTATAAAAATGAAAAACAAAAAGTGCATCATTTATAAACTGGTAAACACAAAAACCAGACGTGTAGAAAATGTTAGCACATATAAAATTGAAGTTTGTCGAAGAAAAATTTGGCCTTATCAAAATCATGTCACCTGGGGAAGAAAATTTGGGACGGTGCAGGTGAGATTTCTGGATGAAAATTTAGCTAAACAATTTTCGACGCTCTCTCTCCGCGCAGACGACTTGGTGATGATACCGAGTTATCTAGGACAGAGAGTGACCAAAGTTATAATAAAAAATGTGCCATCGGAGGTGGACACCCAATGGCTGATATCGGCCGTATGCCTGAAAATGGAGGAGGCAAATATTTTGGAGATTACGGTCGGATAGGAAAAGAACTGGGGAGGGAAAAATCTGGAAATCCTTCTCCACATCACGGAGGAGGCTTCACAGAAAATTCCTCCAGACATTAGATTGGCAGAGGACCACAAGCTGTATGTGGTGGTAGAGGGCAGGCGACCTCGCTGTTACCTATGCAACAGCGAAGCACATCTGAAAAAGGACTGCCCTCTGGCCGCTAAACAAAAACAACAACAACAACAACAACAACAACAACAACAGAAGCAACTACCAAATACTCCCAACAGAAAAACCTTACTACCAACACCACCAGCAACACAAAAAACAACAACAGAAATATCAGCAATAACCACAACAGAAAAGACAACAGAAACTGCAAAAACAGAAGAAAAAAAAGAAGAAAATTCCAAGACTGCCTCTCCCTCCCCCATATCACATACACCACACACAAATAACAAGCAGCCAACATCAATAAAAACAGCAACACAAACACTCACAGAAACACACACAGACGCACAAAATTTGCCGTTACCTCTTTCTGACTCCTCAGAACTCCCATCATCCGATGAAGAGAGTGGGGAGGAGTGGAAAATAGCTACGAAAGGAAAGAGGAAGCGCAGTAAGAAGAAAACAAAACAAAATGCAAACACAAACAAAGCAGGGAGATTCACATCTCCCGAAAATACTACTAACACCAATAGTAATATAAAAAAAACAATGCTAACAGCAATAGACAGTACAAACACAGAGTTGATGAATTAAATCAACTCTAAAACAAACATCACAAATAACGATATCAAAACCAACAACCACCCACGTACAACACCGCCAAAACACATTAAAATTATTCATGTAACACCAGCATTACACAACAGAATAAAATCCCTCTACCCCAACTCGGTAGGGGGATTCCAGAAATATTTGTGCAAGAAATTGTACAATAGCCTCCTTGGTGAAAAATCCAAGGAGGAAACAAAACTTTCTAACGGTAAGTAACAATCTGTTCTTTTGTTTTGTGCTTTAAAGCACACGTATAAATAGAATCATGGTGAAGATTGGTTGTGTGAATGTGCGTGGCTTGGGGTCACCTTCGAAACAAGGGTACCTCTTAAATGACATCAAGTCACACAATTTGGATATCATAGCCATTAGTGAGACCAGACTTCATGAGCCGCGGGCCCTAAAGTCCATGTTTGGCGGACAGTTTAAAATTTATTTTTCTCCCTGTCTGCCGGTAGTGGCACGGCGGTTCTTTTTCGCAAGAGTCTGCATCTCCAGGTAAAGACGATATTTACGGACCCGGAGGGTAGACTGGTTGTCCTAGATGTAGACGGCAGCGACGGAGGCGCTTTTCGGTTGCTGGCAGTTTATGTGCCTCCTTTAACAGGTCGGTCGGACTTCTTTCGACGTCTAGAAGTATTCCTGGGAACGTCTCGTCCCTTACTTTTAGTGGGGGATTGGAATGCTACCTTGGACACGCATCTAGACTACGTGGGGAGTGACAAAACTAGAAGGGGATGCAAAGGCCTCATAGACCTGCTCAGACGCTTCCAGTTGTCTGACAGGTACCGACTCGACCACCCAAATGTGCCAACGTGGACTTGGAGCAACCGCATGGGATCGTTGAGGTCGTATCTAGATAGGATAGTGTGCAGGACAAGAGATAGAGATAGTTTAGGATGTCCACAGTTCCACATAGTCAGCTACAAGGATCACAAACTTGTGACGTGTACGCTAGACTTAGATAAGGCACATAGGCAGGGTCCCGGTTACTGGAAACTAAACGCGTCTTTCCCGTCGAGACAGGTTTTCAGAGACCGGATTAGCACGTTAGTAAAGAGGGCTTTGACGGGAGCCATCGTCAACAACAAATGGTGGTTTGCCCTCAAGAGAGCAGTGAGGGCGGAAGCAATAAGGTATAGCAGGGCACTAGCTGTAGAGAGGAACAGAGAAGAGGGGGAGCTAGTGATAAAGTTAGAAGAGGCATTGCGAAGTGGCATCGCATCCGACGTTTTAGCGGCGAGGTTGGCCCTCGACCAACACTTCAATGCTAAACACGAAGGGTGTGCTGTCAGGGCAAGGATGCGTGCTCTGAGGAATGAAGGTGTTGGAGCCGCACGAGAGGCCCGGGTGGCGGAGGCGCAGCGGGGTAACAGAGCCACCATCCGGTCTCTGGTAGACGAACAGGGGCGCGAATTGCTCGAGCCGAGCAAGATGTGCGAGGCGTTTCAGCGGCATTTTGCCCGACTGTTCGGGAGGAGTGGCGAGCGAGGAGGCAGGGTGGATTTTAGTGCCTACCTGCACAGCTTGCCACGACTCTCGGCAAGAGAGGCGGAGTGCTGCGAAGGGGTCATCACGGCGGAGGAGGTGAGGGACGCGATGGCGGGTTGCTCGACGGACAAATCTCCGGGTTTGGATGGTCTGCCCTACGAGCTTTACAACTGTATGCCAGACTTGTTTGGAGAAGTCTTGGCGGTCGTGTACTGCAACTGGCAGCAGAACGGGAGCATTCCCGGTTTTGTGAGCCGAGGAGCGGTAACGCTGCTGAAGAAAGATCCAAAC
This sequence comes from Octopus bimaculoides, assembly GCF_046866305.1. Classification (NCBI taxonomy): domain Eukaryota; kingdom Metazoa; phylum Mollusca; class Cephalopoda; order Octopoda; family Octopodidae; genus Octopus; species Octopus bimaculoides. Next base: position 25,943,051 of record NC_142929.1, on the reverse strand, counting down.
AAGGGGGACGCCATAGATAACTTTAGGCCCATCACTCTGCTCAATGCAGACATGAAAATTTTGGCCAAGGTGTTAGCCAAGCGGTTGGCGCTTGTCATCGAGAAACTGGTCGGCACGGAGCAGACGTGCGCCGTGCCGGGCCGGAGCATCCATGACAACCTCCATCTGATGCGCTACATCATAGAGAGGGTAGTTAAGGAACCTGGCATGGGTGGGGCCCTGATCAATTTGGATCAATCCAAAGCTTTCGATAGGGTAGACCATCGATACTTGGAGGCCGTCCTCGAAGCGGCCGGCTTCGGTCCCGTTTTCCGCGGCTGGATGGCTGCCTTGTACACAGGCATCCGTTCGGTTGTTCGCGTCAATGGACGTCTATCGGGACCCTTCGACATTGCACGTTCGGTTCGTCAGGGATGCCCCCTGTCGCCGCTCCTGTACGTATTGACTCTCGAGCCACTACTGCGGAAGCTGGCGACGCTGAGGGGCATCCCGCGAGAACTGGGGTGCGGGACGAGCGTGTCGGCATACGCGGACGACGTCACCGTCATAGCGTCTAGCCACGAGCACATCGAGCTTGTCGGCGAGACGCTGAAAGACTACGAAGCGGTGACGGGAGCGAAAATCAACCGGGATAAGTCGGTGGGTTTGCTGCTCGGCACCTGGAGAAGCAAGCCCATACCGTCCGGCAGCGCCTCAGTAGTGGGACGCTGGACGGACGGTCCGGTCAAGTTGCTCGGAGTCTGGTTCGGTCCGGACCTGCAAACGGAGAAGAACTGGGACGAGATAACGAGTAGGGTGGCCACTCTCTGCCGGCAATGGTCCGAGAGGAAGCTGTCCCTAAAAGGTCGGGCGGAGGTGGCGAACGCGTACATCGCGTCCGTCATCGAATACCGCCTGACCGTCGTGCCTTGTCCCGATCGCGCCATCACCGAAATGGAGCGCATCCTCTTCCGCTTTTTGTGGAAAGGAAGCGTTCCGATGGTGAGGCGATCCGTTTGTTGCCAACACCCGCTGAAAGGAGGGCTGGGCATGCCGTGGTTGATGATGCGCAGACATGCGCTGAGACTGCGACATCTCCGGCTCTACGTAGACGACGGTGAGCAGGTGTGGTCGCCGTTTGTGCGACGCGCTTTCCCGCAGCTCGTCTCCATGACCGAGCTGCAGTCGTGGATCAAAAAGAGGCCGAGGAATGGCGAATGGCACCGTGAGTGTCGCGTTGCTCTGCAACAACTTTGCCGTCCCGGGTCGACCTTGAGCGGCTGCATCACAACGAAGTCATTCTATAGGGGATTAGTGGAGGGCAGGTACGACGACGATCTCGGGGCGAACCTGGGCGTCGACGAGGAATACCTGACCCGCCTGTTCAGGACGACTTTCGGGCCGGGACCTATGGACAACTTCCAGAGATCCCTGGCCTGGCAGTGTTACCGAGAGGCGCTACCCGTTCGGGATAAGCTCTATAGACACGGCTCGCGAAATGTGGGGCCGACCTGCCCGAGATGCGGTCAGAGCGATGAAACCGTTCTGCACGCACTCGTGCAGTGTCCAACCATTTCGGAGCTGTGGGCTTATGTCGAACGACTGCTGTCGCGTGTGGGACGAGTCGGTTTATCAACCGAGTCTATCGTCAATATCGTCACGCCTCCTTCCTTTAAACGGGAAGGAAGAGCTGTATTTATCGTACTTGTGGCTATGGCCAAAGAATGCATCTGGTGGACGCGTCTGAAAGGATTAGAGACAAATACTTTCCTCTCTGGTCAATCTCTCATCAACTTTTTCAAGTATCACTTGAAAAGGAAGGTGAGAGTAGAGAGGCAAGTGTTGTCTAGCAAATGTTTCGAAAAAAGATGGATACATGTAGCAAGAATGGCACGTATAAATGACGAAGCCCCCTTGACCATGATTCTATAAAACGTTTAAAAATTTTGTAAACAGAGAGTTACTTACGTTTCTTACATAAATAAAAGAAATTTTATTTAACAAACTGTGACACTAAAGACCGAGGTTACCGTCGTCTTTTCGTAGGTTTTTCTTTCCAAGGATAACCTCCCCATTTATTGGGAATTTTCTGTATTATTTCGTATTTTTTGTAAATACCCCAAACGTTTTGCGATGTTTTTTTTTCATCGTTGTCCCCACTTTTGTTTTTTTCTGCTTTGTTTTCGCCCCCCCCCTCGAAAAGAAAAAAACTCTACATTTGTATTTTGTCCCCTCTGTGTTGAGCCCTGTGTGGCTAATAAAGAAACCTATCTATCTATCTATCTATCTATCTATCTATCTATCTATCTATCTATCGATCTATCGATCTATCTATGTTTCTCTGTGACTCGCACAGCGGTAAGCTCTAACGAGCCAGCTGTGCTAGCGCAGACAATAATTTGTAGTGAATGAATTTCGCTTTAAGCATCCATTTTGCTTTATAACATTTTATTACATATTTCGAATAGAAAACTCGCAAATGCACTATTCATCAATTGAATGGTCACACGGATACGGAAGTGCAAGGTTAGTAATTTAATTCTAGCTGAAATTGCTAATTCGTGCTTTTAGTGTAGGGAATTTTACAACTGTATTTCGCAGTGTGATTTCTGAAATAATTATATTAATAAAATGCAAAATTACAAACTATGGACGATACTCATAATTACTTCCATGAAACTGGTTTTCCGCTGTCTATTCTAACTTTAGTAAATATCTCTTTACATGTGTAAGGAATTATTAATCATGCACTCTGTTTCTCTGTGTGTCTACGCATGCATCTGTGAATGTTCACACACACACACACACACACACACACACACACACACACACACACACACACACACATTAAGCCTTTCCTTCTCCTCTCTAGGCTCTTCTTTTTTCTTTTCTCTTATGTATGTATTTATCTTTACTCTGATGAAGCTCCATGCTCCTGATTGGATTTATAACCAAATATGATATTATTTGTAGAATATCAATGGCAAAACCATATAACATTGGAAGCAGAAACAGCTGTTAGATAGGATGCAGTCCATTTGTATTAAAACAATAACTGATGTAAGTCAATTGCTGTAGATCAATATTTCTCCATTTTTTGTTTATATATATAAATGAAAAGTGCATTAAATATTACAAAGCGTACACGTAGAACAGACACAGAGGACCATTATTCTTCCTCAGTTAACGACCAATAATGCTAATACCCAATTTCGTGCCTTTAAAGATAAGACTGGAAACTTCGTATATTGGCGACACCCGTAATATTTGTGTAGAATTAGAGCAAACAAAAGAATACAGAGTGGACGTACGAAAGTAAGCAATTTAATTTGAAACGATAGACGAAGGCAATAAATAAAGACTTTCGGTTTTTATTTGGCGAAAAGGCAGAGAGAAGAAAATCAATCACGGGTCTCATGTGGACAACATATAGAAAGGAAGGAGAGAGAAGAGCAGAGAGAGAGAGAGAGAGAAAGAGAGAGAGAGAGAGAGAGAGAGAGGCAGAGAGAGAAAGCGGCAGGAAGGGAGAAATCTACAATTAGGTATGAGAAGACGAGAGAGAGGAAGTAGGGATGCTAGAAAAGGAATATTAGGACGAGGGAGAAAGAAAGAAAGAAAGAAAGAAAGAAAGAGTCGCAAAAAACCTTACTGTTACCAAATAAAGTATCATAGTGGTTTTGCGCCATTACCATGAGAACTCTTAAACTTACTGTTACCAAAACTCGGGATGCGTGGCTTTCAATTACTCAGTAAATGAAAAATGCATTAAATAATGCAAGACGTACACATACAACAGACACAGAAGGACCCTAATCCTTCATCAGTTATTGATAAAAAAAATACTAACAGCCAGTTTCGTGCCTTTAACGATAAGACAGGGAACTTCGTATATCAGCAGTAGTACATATAGATAGGTGAATAGACCTACCACTTTTACTTGTACATACATACATCGAAGCATGTGCTCATAAATAGTCCTACTCAGATACATACACATACACATATACATATCTCTATTTATCTCCAATCTCGCTTGCAGACTCTCACACGATCATTCCCATATATGTACATATATATGTAATCACTCGCTATATCGCGATTCACTTATCACGCATATATATATGTGTGTGTGTGTGTGTGTGTGTGTGTGTGTGTGTGTGTGTGTGTGTGTGTGTGTGTGTGTGTGTATGTGTGTGTGTATGTGTGTGTGTGTGTGTGTGTGTGTGTGCATGTGTGTGTATGTATATACACATACATATTTATGTGTGTTTGTGCGCATTAAATTGATGCTTGTGTTCTTGCGCGTTAATTTACATACACGTTTGTATCGATTAGACACCAATTATTTACTTACATTAACATGAAGGTGTAACATTAGAATCAACTGTGTTAACGTACCGAATCAAATGCATATGTAGACAGTGTCGATATCCGATTTTTGCCATTGACAACAGGGATGTTAGACAACAACCTCGTTAGGCAATCATTAAGTATCATAAGATATATTATTATAAAATAAATTATTTCCCTTGATGTTAGCTGCGAAACGATCGTAGTCTTATGGATATCAACTGGGGAAATATATTTATTCATCTCAATCCTCCTTTCTTTGTACTTTTTCTCTCTCTTTCTCTATTCTTTTCTTCCTCCCCCCTCTCTCTCTCTTAAGAGGGAGTGCGAAACAGATGAACCTACACAGTTTATCATCACTCGAAGGGAAGGTGAAGCAGATGTAATGCTTAGAATATTCACAAGGAACGTTTCGGAATATCGCGCATATCACCGAGGTCCAACTAATAGGTAAGAATATTGGAAAATATTACCTGAGACCTGAAAATATGAGCAACTAGCGGCGTGTCATGAAATAAGAATTTCATAATCAAATATTCTCACATCAATTTTTATGTTTATAAGGAAACATAAGAGTCAAAGTCTTTGGTACAAAACTGGTAACAGTAAAAGAATTGAGATACGAGTATGAGCCACAAATACTGAATGGAGTTCATTTTGATGTTCGCAATTCCATTGCCTTATATTGCTGGTCCTGAAGAGTCATCATTTTGAGAAGCGTCGTTCATATATAAGTAGTAAGTCACGTGAGAATTCCATTATGTTAATATATTAAACATATGCAAGAAATTTTATAAAAATGTTTTGAAACGGTGCCACTTAATCAAAACCGTACTTTTAAATATATTTCATTTCAGTTATATATTTATTTGTACATATGTATTGATATATCTCTCTATCTGCATATCTATTCGTGTATCTCTAGATGCACTTAAAAAATCTAAGTATCTATCTCTCTCTCTCTCTATCTGTCTATCTATCTATCTATCTATCTATCTATCTATCTATCTATCTATCTATCTATCTATCTACCTACCTACCTAGTTAACAATTATATATACTTTCTCTTCTGGCGATATATGTACATGATTCCTCTCATGATATCGATAAGTATATAAAACTAATAACATAAGAAGAAACAAAAGCAAAAGGAATAATGCCAGTGCTCTAGCATGACCACAGCCTTTGACTTAGAACTCGTAACGATAAAAGTGTAACATCCACAGCTATTTGCTCGATATATCTTTTACCGCATTACTTTATAGATATTCATGACATTATTTCATTATACTAAACATTTCAATTTTGCCTGCAATTTAAACACACTCATATAGAATAAAATAAACTTTGTCAACCCCCTCTCTCGTGTTTTCTCTTTCTATTTTAAAACTGAGTCTAATATTTCCGTTTCTGCCTTTGTATTCCTATGTTCCTGTTCCCTCTCTTGCTATTTCTCCATTAGAGTAATTACACCCTTTACCGTACACGCGGACAAAACCGACAGACGCAGGAACAAGTAGGTGTATATAAATTAAACATTGTTTCGAGATTCTATTAATTTTTGAAAACGAAATGCGTTTTAATAATGATTCAATATGCGTATAACTCTTTTAGGAATATCTTGTGCATGTATTTTTTTATAATTAAAATTGCTTTCACTTTAAACACAAAAACGCGCGCACGCGCACACGCATATATGAATGTGTACAGGAACTGCGCACTCAGACGATCTATAATGGAGGCAAAAAGAATCTCATACAGTTTACTTTATAAACATTTTTGCCGAGACACAATTGTTTCTGAAAACCTGACTGCAGCTCGAAAGTTTAATTTTGTTAGAAATACACGTTCGTATATATACTTTTTACCATTTTACATAATTTTGCGAGTGGTGCCAACGACAGTCTGTCTTTTATAAAAGGAATCCATGAATGTTTTACAACATTATGTGTATACGTATTTGTTATTTGCTTATCAACATTGATTTCTTTAATATGATTCAGTTCAGTTCGTGAATTTAATGTTATGAAGTCCTCGCTTTTAATTTTTGTTTATTTGTTTTGACTTCTTCTTCTCTGTCCCATTCAACATCTCTCAACGTTACAATGGTAGCCAAATTGAACGTTCAGAGATCGATAACATTGTACTTATATGTTATATTTGTAGCAACTACGCCTGTGTGTTGTTGGCTTGCTAAATAACTTATTGATCAATTCCTCATCTCCTTATTTCTTTCTATCGTCTCTTCCTATGTTCTTTTCTGTTTGGTTTCTGTGTTAACCTACCTCATCTACTTCTAGTATCCACTCATTTCTCACAATTTGTCTATTCATTTCCCATTCTACTTTGTCCTGATTCATATCTTCCATATTTTTATAGAGCAAATGTCTCCTTCTGAAGCCGTGGCAAATAAAACACCAACAACTTTCTTGTTTTCCCCTTCATTATTTATTTATTTAAGTAATTTCATTTTTAAAATTTACGGCGCATTAATTCATTCAGTCCTTTGTTCTCCTTTTCATACTTTATCTTTCCTGCTTATTTTTTGGTTTCCTTTCTTCACTATTTCTTTTTCCTTCTTTACTGTCGCTATTTCTCATGCCTTTTCTATCATTCTTTCCCCTCTTTCTTCTTTTATTCCATTCCACTCTGTTATTACATTTTAGCATCTACGAAGCCAGCAACAATGTTGAATGTCTCACAAATATTGAAAACAATATTTGATATTAACATTCACAAATGTGCAAAGAGATAACAAGAACAATCCAACAGTGACAAGAAAAACAAGAACAAGAATGTTTCCAAACCAATACTGAGCTAATAGCAATTACAAGTAAAATACAAGGAAGAAAATTGCTCTTCATTCATACAGTCAATATGAAAATTTAGAAATAAGAATAATATGCAGTGTAAACGAAAAAAAAAAAAAAAAAAGAAATGTAATTATTGGTATTTTTCCTTGTGTATAATAATATTACAAATAGCCAATGGAAATCCGGAACAAACATATATTCACACGATAATAACATGCAGGATTGATTACTTAAATAGATACTTGGCCGAAAAAATAAAAGTCAATTATATCGACTCCTATACCTGACTGGCATTTTATTTTGTAGAATCCGGAAGACTGAACAGCAAATTTGATCTGCGCAGGATTATTGATCCCGATTTTTGCTCATACACTAAGCCAGTTCTCTATCATCTGAGGTAATTTATTCAAATATCTATAACAAACACGCTATAAGAACCTATAGTATTTGTAGTAAAAGTGAGGTTTGTGAAATTACATAACTCCTGCTGTCAGAAGACATTACGTCGAAGCGGGAAAAACAAAACAACAAAAGCAAATGCAAATCGAACAATTTTGTGCGCTGACACAGACAATGAATTTCCTCAAATTTCAACTCTTTGTTTATAAGGTTAGAACCAATACGTAAGCCCCTGTGTTGCGGCGTGTCTTGTAGGAAATGGCAGATAATCTCTCTTCTGAAATCTCGTCTAATAATCATAGAAAAAATGTTTAAAATACAAAAAAAAAAAAGAGACGATAGAACACCTTTTGATCATAGTTCTTGTCAACCAGGATAAACATAGAGCTAAACAACCCAAACAACGAGGCATAGGATATATATGGGTTCCCCAGAACAGTTTTACAAATCTTGCAATAAATCTCTGCTCATATAAAATATTATCTTCTTAGGAAATCACATTAGATAAGGTTTTCATTGGAGTTGTTTTCATATTAGATATTAAGATTTTTGATTGGATAGTAAGAGGTAGAACAAGTTAGTCTTGAAAGCGTTGACCAATGAACAAGCACGTTCTGCCTGTTTCGGATCATCTAGATCTACATTGTCTAAGCGTCCATTTTGAAGACATTAAGGTGTAATTTAGGGGTATTTCTTTTCGGTTTCTCGTACTTGAGTGATCGGTGAGTTTGAAACACTTAATGTTACTCTTGAGATTTCCAAGTCAACGTCTGCATGAAAGACTTAAGTTCTTACTTAGGTATTTCATGCAGATGTTGACTTGCAAATCTCAAGAAGGGTCAACGTTCTAAGAAGCATACATTTCATATATGAATTAGAGTGGTGTTCAAAGGAGGACACAACAAGTAGATGAGGAAGAAGAGAAAGAGGCGGATCAGTAATGATTGAGAGGAAGTGACATGAGCAAAGCCTGCTCCAAAGAGTACTCACAAAGATTGTGGCTGTAAGTACATCAGAGAGGAGACAATGTGCTTTTGGGCAAGAGAAGCTTACATGTGAGAGAGTTGTGAGCATATGTGAATGACAATCTACTGAGTGGTTCTTTTCTGCATATTGTCTAGGTTATTCGCGTGTGATGCAGCAGCACCACCCGAGGTGTGAAATCAATCCTCCATTGTGGGCCTCTCTCATAATTAATAATCAAATGTAGTATCGTGGTTGTTTTTGTATATCTGGTTATTGGTTCAAAAGAGTTTTCACTCATAAGGTAAATTCCGGAAGAGATACTGCAAAGTATCTCGTCTGAATTTCTAAAAGTTCTGCTTAATATGTTAGATCCGTAGTTTATTAATTGATTTCAGAAATCTGAAATACAAATTTGATCAAGGTGGGATTTGAACTCAGACTTCATGGAGCCAGAACAGATGCTTCAGCGCACTGTCTCACTCCCTACCAATTCTTTGAATTGAACGAGGACAAATATTATTATTGTCTTGAAGAGCAGATACTTGCAGGGTAAATTTGGCGCTTCTGTTCTGTAGAAATAGTCTTCGACTTTTTCTTGGGATAGTAAATATAGCATCAATAAAGTACTGCGATCGCTTTAATACACGCTTATCTTTCACCCTCCCCCATGATGTGATGCGTGGCCCTGTTCAATGTTAGAAATATATTTAGTTGCTATCCGTATACACGCTGTATGCAATATGCCATGAATGTATATTTATCAATAACATCACTAACACTTGCCTATCTACAAATGTCGCACATCGAAACTGATAATCCTCAAATTATCTCAACCTCCACACACAGCTCACTCTTCTCTGCCATCATATTGAAAGATATTAACACTCGCCTACATCATTATGTTGTAAAATGTATCATGTTCAATGTCTCCACCACTTAGTCACTGAAATAAGCAACGCCATTGTCACCAGTAGCAACTGTGATGTTAACGTTTTTGTTGCTGCAGGAATATGTGATGAAAAGTATTTATAGAATGAACGTGTCCACGAATAATTAAATCTCTCATATCCTGTTGAAAGATGAATCAGTATAACATGCCTCATAATAAATACCTCAGATAATTATTAAGTAGCAGTTTAGCCGATGATTTACAGAAATATTCTTCACAACCAATTAATCTTCGACGTAAATTTTCAGGAAAAAGAAATTAACTTTAAAACTACTGTCCGAGGCGGTAGTAATATTTTTGGTGATAAACTGCTATGTTAAACATCATTATTTAGTGGTAGAAATATACAATTCTATCAAAGCCTGCAGCAAACGAACAAGAGAATTGTATAACCGAATCTGCGAGAACATTTTAATTTCAGAGAGAAAACAGTATACATCTTATACACCATAACTGGCAATGAGAGATGAATGAACAGCATGCAGTCGCATCTCGCCACCTCAGTCAGCTCAAATGACTTGGTATTTAACTATGAAAAGAAAAAATACACTTTCAGTGAAATTTGATTTTTGGTGTTTAAATATTTACGTTCAGTTGAGGTAATAAGAAAATAATTAAGAAAGAAACATTCCTAAAAATATCTATTTAGTTTCATTTTCAAATTGATAAAATGAACGAATTATCAGTTTCTATGACTATAACATTTCTATTCTCGTTGGAAGCGTGACTCATTTTCTATAAAAAAATGACTTATTGTTGTTGCTATTATTTTTCGCAACATTTTAAGAATACCAATATAATATTTATTGATAGGAGAATGTAATTCTAAAAGTAGAGTCAAATTATAAAATTTAGTTTTACTTGACTTTAGGCAAAACGAATTCTATTATACACGCATCACTCTCACAAATGTGTGTTTGTATGAATATCAATTTATGTACATACAATTGATGTTAGACAGTTTTTATGCTTAAGGGCACAAAAACAAATATTAAATACAACATACTCTCATATACACACGTATATAAATAATATATATATATATATATATATATATATATATAAGGTGCAATTTTATAATTTTAATTTCGGTTCTGCGCATTGTTCTTGATTTTGTCGACTGCACAGTATAGTAGGGTCATCTGGACTCTATCTGTGCGAAAAACAGCACCATGATGCAATTAACACTGCCAGAAACTTGGAAAATACATGCTCTACTGTTTAGCATTCGCGCCGAAAGCTCCAATACACACACACACACACACACACACACACACACACACACACACACACATATATATATATATATATATATATATATATATATATATATATATATATATATATATATAAACAAAAATTCAAAAACTAGACTAGTGGGGAGAAATATGTACAGTGATAGATATGTAATCGTGAATTAAAATATGTATAGAGATCAAAGTTGGTTATGCGTGCATATTCAGATGTGTTCTGTATTTTTCAATGAATAAATTTTCTTTATTTAAACTTTCTTGTGAAGAAATTGTACCTTTGCACTGGTAAAAGGGGAAAACTGTAAAATTTGGTTTGATGTTACCTGCAGATCTTTCTATGTGTTCACTTAAAGGAATCTGTCTGTATTGCGGGAACCGAATATTCTCTTTATGTAGAGTGGTTCTCCGTCTCAATGTCATACTCATCTGTCCTATAATTGTTAGGTCCACAATCCGAGCAGGTTTACATAAATTAGGTTCTCAGAGGCACAAGTGAAGTTGGTTTTAAGTGTGAACCTCTCTCCTTGTCTGAAAAGGAAATCTGAGACTTCAAGTAGGTTGGGGCATGTTCACATTGTTTAACCGTTGGTTTCGTGGTTGTTGTTAAAGCTTCGCATTTGTTAGAAGTCTCTTTAGTGATTTGTGTTGCTTTTTGCATTTGATGAATTTATGCGCTTTCCGGATGTTGTTCATTTTTGGGTCTCTAGTTACGAAAGGGAGATTTTGCACAATAGTGTTTATGCCTCGTTGTTTCTAGAGATGTGAGTTGATATATAAAGTAGCGTTTTGAGATGAGGTGTCGTGTTATGTTTTGTTGTCCTTAGTGTTTTAGACAAACACAATATAAGATATATTAAAAAATATATTAAGACTATGTAAAATGTGTGCATTTTCCTTCTTTAATTTTATTACAACTCACCAGGTGGGGATAATCGAAGTTCCTCCCTTTCTGTTACTATATATATATATATATATATGTGTGTGTGTGTGTGTGTGTGTGTGTCTGTGTGTATGTATATATATATGTATATATATATATATATATATATATATATATATATATATATATATATATATATAAATATATATATATATATATATATATATATATATATATATATATATATATATATAAATATATATATGTATATATATATATATATATATATATATATATATATATATATATATATATATATATATATATGTATATATATATATATAAACATACATGATTGGACAAGATAGTGGAAACAGCTTAAAATTTCAAACAAATTTATTTTGATATGGGGTAGGACCGCCATTAACAGTAATTACAGCTTCAATTCTATGAGGTATGAACTCGTACAAAGTTTGAATTGTTTCCAAAGGAATTTTTGTCTATTCTGCAGATAAAACAGTCTCCACTTCTTGTAGTGATGATGGTAGAGGACATCGACACCTTACTTGTTTTTCTAAAATGCACCATAAATGTTCAATATTGAGATCTGGGGACTGTGGCGGACAAATAAGACGTTCATCCTCACTAGAATGTTCCTCGTACTATTCAGTAACAACTTAGCTGTGTGAATTGGTGCACTATCATCCTGAAAGATTGCCTTTCTCACCGGAAACATTTCCGCAACCATAGGATGAATTTGATCAGATGAAATGCTCAAATAGTCTTGACTATTAATTCTGCCATAAAGAGAAACCATTGGGCCGGCAGATACGTTGTAGATACAGTTAATAAACAGTAAAATGTTCAAAAAAAGAAGGGAGTTAAGTGAGTGTCAGCGAGGTCAAATCGTAGCTCATCATGAAGATGGAATGTCTCAAAGGCAAATTGCTCAGAAGATGAAATCTTCTCGATATACGGTGCAAACGACTCTCAAGCACTTCAGAGAGAAAAAGATGTGAAGACAATACAAACAACATGTAGAAAAGAGGTTACATCACCTCATGATGACAGAGTCATCATCCGTCAATCGCTCAGAAACAAGAGAAAAACTTCATCGGAGTTCTGTGCGGACTTCAACGAGGCAAGTACTTCGCAAATATCAACCAGAACTGCTAGAAGAAGGCTTGTAGAGTACTGTCTAAAAGGCAGTAAAGCCAGGAAGAAGCCATAGGTTTCTGAAGCGAATATGGAAAAACGTGTCCAGTGGGCGAAAAACCATCAGATTGGACCAGTGTTAATGTCTGATAAAAGTAACTATGAGGTAAGATAGTACCTGTTTTCAATCAATATATTAACTTAATGTATCTGGTTTGTTGCCCAAAATATATAAAAATGTATCCAATATAAAGCTAATATTATTTTTCATATTTTTACTCAGGATTTCGGTCCATCTGGTGCAACTTTCGTGCGTCGCAGAGTTGGGGAAGTATTTAAGGCTGAATGTCTGGTACCAACAGTAAAACATGGGGGTGGGTCTATCATGGTGTGGGCCTTCATGTTTGCCACAGGACCTGGAGAAATGTTTTTATGTCAGAGAAGGATGAATTTAGCTACCTATGTTTCTATGTTATCGGATGTTTTAGAGCCATAAATTGCTAAATTGTATCCAGGAGTGTCGAAAAACAGTGTTATCTTTCAACAGGACAATGCTCCATGTCATACAGCAAAGAATACTCGTTATTGGTTTGAGACATAGGGTATTGTTCTCATGGACTGGCCAGCTCAAAATCTCGATCGAAATCCGATCGAACACCTATGGGGAACTCTTGATGAAGCTATCAGTTAAAAATTAAGAGAATGTGTACCAAACGTTGAGAGATGAATGAAGTGAAAGTGCACCTAAAACCTGCAAGAAACTAGTTAATTCAATGCCTAACCGTATAAAAGCAGTAATTGATGCTAAAGGTGGGGGGGGGGGGTCACCAGGTATTACAACTAATGTATATTGTGAAATATAATCTACCATTTGCACGAGTTTCATTAACACTGAGACAGCAGAACCTCGAAACATTGGGATGGCCCAATACTTTTGACCAAGGCTGTATACACACACACACACACACACACACACACACACACACGCACATATATATATATATGTATGTATGTGTGTGTGTGTGCTAGTATACATGTTTGTATACGCGCACATATATGCGTGTGAATGTATGTGTATGAGTAAATATTGCGAAAATAGTAAAACGATATCCAATCTGATACAGATGATATTCCAATTTAGATTTCATAGGTGAAGATAAGATTTCGTGTCGCAGTGACGAATAACATAGAAACGCGCATAACTATTAAATGCATGTTCTATAGGCAATTAACATCACAGGAGAACAACATTTGTACAACATGGAAAATATTTGGTGCTTCAATCGAGATACAGTATTAATTTTAGAATAAACACTGGAAAGAGTAAAGAAGAGAAATAAGGAGTATATAAAACAGGGGAAAGCAAAGGTGTTGCCCCCGCACCGCCCAAAAGCTGACGTCCAATTAATTAAACCAGTAAAAGAATACGCGACTAAAAGGCCAACTGAAAAATGATGACTGACTAAACTTAGAGAAAATTCATTTTTTCTTAAAAATGTTCACTAATATTGGTAAACGACGGTAAAAGTTTTGGAATTTGAAAGCGAGACGGATAGGTTGAAACTAATCTTTTAACAATAATTAGCCTAGTGCACTACAGTTTCTCATCGTCGTCCACCCATTGTGTTTGCTGATATCGAAATCAAGCATTTTTACTGAATTGGTTTTCTATAAATGGTGTAACAAGATGGAGGAATTCAAGGGCAAATTTTTAGAGAGAAAAATGAAATGCATTCGTAATTATGTGTCTTATATTCTTTTGTTAAATTATTAAGAGTAAATCAAAGAAAATTACTAAATTTTTGGCGCCGTATTCGTTATTTACACGTTTCTAGATAACGCATTTATTTTGTCATTACAGTGCTATCTTTTTTATAAGATAATTCTGTTTTTTCACAGATTGGTAAAATCTTAATGGCTTCTTCAATGTACTTATTTTGTCGAATAATTTGAATCTTTGTTGTGGCTAAAATGGTAATGTGTAACTGTGAATTATGACAAAATGATATGAAATTAGATTGCATTTTTGATATCTCGAGAACATTATTCATTACATCCAGAAGCTGTCAAAGCTATCCTAACGATTCTTCTTCTTCGCTTTATCAGAAGTCAAAATCGATAGCGTTATTATTGTCCAGCAATTCACGCATCTAGTAGGAATCCATATAGATCAGCGCTGAGTTCATGATGGACAAATTTTGTACGTATGTTGCGGCATCCATTTAATCTATTTTAAACAACAGGTATATTTCAAAGGAGCATGAACATCGTATAACTTACAATCATTAATACATTGTTAGCAGAATCATAATTACATTGTAATGAGAATGTCATGTCAGAGTTATTACTTTAGAAGGGAAAAAATCAATAACATCACCGAATCGAAGTTCAACAATGAGAAATCAAGAATACAGTGTTGCTCTTCAGACTCCAAGTACGTAAAATATTTTATTGCTCTATCCAAAAGAAAGGCTGAGCTCATAATCAATTACAATAACACTTCAACTGTTTCTATTTACTAGGTGCCTTAAACAATTTGCACGAAAATTTTATTGAAGGCTATGTTTTGGATAATTTCAAATAAAGACGTTCGTAACATAGAAACCAAAGTAGTTCTCAAGAAAGTTGTTATAACGATGTAACCCTATTGACAATAAACTTATTCAGACAAAACAAATATCCTGTTTACCACAATATAATCTCTCTTACATCGATTCCCGATAAGACACCATGTGTTCGTCTTGTAATTAATAAGAACTTATGTGAAAAAAAGAAATATTATTGGAAAATAATATTTGGTTCAAATGAGAACTTGTAAAGTTTGTTATTTTTTTGCAACTTTAATAAAATAGTATTTTAATTTGCATTTGGTAACCAAGTACCACTTTCTTACTTTATATATACATATACATACATGTATATATATATATATATATATATATATATATATATATATATATATATATATATATATATATATATATATATATATATATATATGTATATATATATATATATATACATGGTACATTTCACAAAACGAAGAACAAACACAAAAAAAAAACAACAGCGAGAAGACGCTCAGGGAAGCAAAGAAGGTTGGTTTTACGTTTCAAACAAAGCTCTTCTTCAGAAACAGCGCAACGTTGAATACAAAAGGAAGATGGAGGGGAAGAAATCGCTAAAGATTCACATGTGGTTTCACGCGCTCGCCAACACACACACACACACACACACACACACACACAACATAGGGCAATCAGTTAGATATCATAATACTATTCAGAATTTCAGATACAGGAGCTAAAAGAACGTTATGAAAAACCGTTGAATAAAGGGATGTTACTCTAATAGGCGGGGTTAATAAATGAAAGTAAACGATATATAATATTATAAAAATTCAACCATATAAAGATAGAAATCTTCGTTCATAAAATCTACATAGGTACACATGTATGTATACATACATACACGTACACACATACACACATATGTATATATACATACTCACATGCACACACACACACACACACACACACACACACACATACACACACACACACACACATGCACATATATATATATATATGTATATATATATACATACACATACATACACGCACATACGTATATGTGCCCATGCATGCATTATTATGCTCATATACACATCTCTACACGCACACATATACGCATATACATATACATGCATATGCATATATATGTATAAAAAAATATATATATAAATATATAAAAATACACACACACGTACGTATATATGTATATATAACTTCATCTTCACTTAGAAAAATGCTTACACATATCTTCTAACTTAATAAAATATATAAATAAAAATAATAATATATAAATAAAAATGAAAAATACTCATATATAAATGTAAAGCAATATACATATATGTACACTCGTGGCAGGTATATATTAACACACGTCGCATATATGAATATACACACATATACACACACGCGGATATACAAATCCACCCATATGCGTATATATGTACAAATGTAGACACACGCATACGTATATATATGCATACGCAGATATATAAACCCACGCATATGCATATTTATGTACAAATATATACACACATATACGTATATATACATAGTCAACATCATCCTCGCATAGATATATGCCTACATTTACATATAGGCATTTATACAAGTGAAAACACATACACAAACATAAAATGTATACATATTCAGATTCGCCGCAAACATGAATATACATATAAATTATATATGTATACGGGTGCATATATACACATATACACCCTCCTGTCTATCATCGCACCTACACCTGCAGATATACTGGCTTATATACATACATATATGTATGGAGGAAAGAGACATGTGCATGACAGTCACTCTTATGCAACGGATACAGTCTTACACTCGTATATATATAAATACATACGTACACATATATACACATGCGCACGCATACATGTTTGATATATGTTTATACATACAAATATACATAGTCGTACATAGTCACACAATTGAAAAAAGGGGAAAATAATATTCAAAAACATATATAAAGGAATAAAAATATATATAAAAATATATAGGAAATGTTAAGACATATGAAAGTACATGGACATAATGTAAAAAGCAAGTTCTATATGTGATCGGGGCGGGGGGCCAAAAATAATAACAAGTATTTTGTCATATGTGGACATGATCCAAAAACTTCAGTTCTTGAATGTCAACATGTAGCGGGGTCTAACGAACTTTTCCAGATGAGCCATCTTTCCATATCGCAAAAACCGCACTTCCCACTGCCGTTGATGTAAGGTTTACACTTGGCCAAGATCTTCCAGTGAAATTCATAGCTGACACCTTGTTCTTTTGCGGACCATATATGACTTTTATCCCAGTGTCTGAAGCTTAAGGTGTGAACGAACATTTCTATCTTTGTGTGGTTGTATTTT
>NC_142929.1:25885356-25920356 GCF_046866305.1 Octopus bimaculoides | reverse complement strand
GCTCAAAAATGCTTTTATCTTGCTTGAAAGAACATCTATGAAAATTTTTTAGCAGCGGAAGAGATAATTTCTACGGATGTTTGAGACCCAGACTTCTGTTTCCGTCGATAAGCGATTAGCTTTTCTGCAATATGCTTAATAGAGCGTGATTGGCTAGCTATCGCAAAAGAATATTCATTGTGTAAATGACGTTTAACAGTTTGAAGTATGTTATTTTCCCTGCGTATGAATACTTCACAGTGATGCTGGCAAATACGTGTTTGGTTTGGCGAATATTTCATAGTTGGTTCATAAAGCCTGTAGGAGTTCGATTTAACGAAGCAATTTGAGTGCGACGTCACCTCATGTTGTACAAAAGAGTCTTTACAGTGATTGCCTCCATTAATTTCCGGGATATTGGCATAGACTTTGTTATCAATAAATAGCACAGCATCCTGTTCTTTAGTATGTGTTACTATGGCAGTAAAGTTATTCATTTGGTGAAAGATTACTTCAATAAATATCTGAAAATAAAGAATAAGAAACGTTAATGTCATTAACGAGAATTCCGTAAATAAGGCTGCACACACACAAACACACACACACACACACACACACACACACACACACATCTCGTTCATAAAAGCATACATTCTCACACACTGTTCAAACGTTTAATAAATACAAATAAATAAAAAGTGTGCGAAAAGCAATTAAGAATTACAGTTGAATAGATTTGCAACGATCAGCAGCACACACAATTCCAAACCAAATCATCATTGCAGCTTGTTAGATTCCTTTTATGTGATAGTTCATCGTTTTCGAAAGAATCTAAACTCGTTTTACGTGAATGGTTGACTTTTTTGATGCATTAAAGTTTATACTAATTTACATTATTAGAACATACTTCACGGTTTATTTATTGATCCGGTGTAGCAAAGCAGCTCTCGCTTTGCGCTCATTAATTGATTCCTGTAACCAGTTTGCAATAAGAAAAGTATGTCATTAATATACCTACCAAGCCGAAAATGATACAATTTGCATAAATGTGTCTCCAGGGGCCCAGTGTTTAGCACATATATTTAATAAACATGTGGTCTATTTACGGTTAGCGAAACTACATACTTTATATATTGCTAACATTGATGAATAATTTTTGAAGCTGTAAACAATGACAGTTTCACGAATTTTGTCGAATGTTTCACGTGCTGAATACAGTAAATGCGCAGTATGTTGTTCACGATACAAAAAGCTAGAAAAGTATTTATTCAACTTTTATGTTTCATCACCTATGGTTAACATTTCTGATTCAAAATATCTTCGTCTTTCGGTTAAAAACAAACAAGCAAAAACTGTTTTCATTTTATCACGCATAATATGTCAGTAAATTGCATTAATTGAATTAAAATCTAGTAGCTGTTTCTAGGTTCTCAGCGATCCGTAAAACAGCTTCACAGATTTAGTTCATCACAATATGCGGCTGTATGGATGCATTTAAATAAAAGGAGACGTGCGTCCGTCATCAGGGTAGATATCTTATATTTCAGATCTCAATACAGAGAAATTCAAAGATGTGTTTGATATATTTGGCGTGCCTAATTTGTTTGCCCACATAATTGCTTACACACACACACACCTACACCCACTCACACCCACGCGCACGCGCACACACACGCACACTCACATACCTGTCTGTGTGTATACAGACAGATACACTCACATACCTCTGTGTGTGTGTATACACACAGACACACAGACACACACAGGTACACACATACACACAGAAAGATGAAGATAGAGTCTGTGAGAAGTAAAGCTAATTAATTTGGCGCAAAGAAATTACCGCTTTTGGTTGTATCTATTACCATCAACAGCCATTATTAATTTCTGTTATAAATACACAAACATCCTATATTCAGACAAATATTACAGTGAAAAATTCCTTTTTCGCATGCCACTGACGAAAGTGTCATGAGACATTTAGCCTATGGAATATTCTGTTTTAATGAACTAACATTCTTATTCACACTGTAAAGAAAATATTTCTCAATCAACTGAAGGCCTAGACACAGGTGATTTGCCTGAGGCTCACAATGCGCTCATAATTCACTCGCATACTGAGCTGGTTAGTTTACATTAATCATCAGGGACATATACATCTTTCATATAATTCACTTTATTACAAGTCTTGTGACAACTGTGCTTACTGTGTGATTATCATTAAAGTAGAAAACAATTTTATAGCTAGAAAGCTTTGTACAAATTATGTGTTGATAACAGTAGAAAGCAATAATTATGATCATTATATTCTACAGTCATAATACAATGTGTAATGAAGTGAAGTTCATTGTTACGGAAACAATTATTTTCTAAACCTCTTAGAGTTACAAACCACTGTCAAACTAATTATGTTTAAGAGCACCCGGACATGAGATATATTCCTTAAAAAAGACTATGATATGAAATTTAATGATAATTGTTTTTAGAAAAGAATTGTAATAAATGGAGATTTTCTATTTATAAGAGAGAGGAAATCAGCTTTACGCATTGGTATATAGAAATAATTAAAGCCTGCAGTTGAAAGTTAATATTTTTGTGAAAGAGAGAAACTGCTGTTAAGCGAAATCATAATTACATCTGAGATTCATAGGGCTTAGCATCCTGATATTCCTTGTTATATTATAGTTATTGCCTTTTTTGCATTGTAATTATGGTCTTAAACATTAATTCAACGGTGAAATATGTGCTGCTAGGTGTAAATAGATTGATTTGATTCAATAAACATGATTTTTACACACCATTGGTCATCTCATGTCACATATTTTGGTGAATTATAAGAATTATAATTATTTCGACTCAGAAATGAAACGATTTTCCCCAATATCATTAAAGTTACTAAACATTTTAGGTTACCTGGCAGATAAACGCGTTGTATGAAGAAATTATTATAATATGAGAATCGAAGGAATTTTCTGAAAGGCTGCGACAGCAAATGATCATTAACATAAATTAAATAACGGATCAAATTGTTTTGCTGTAGGAACTAAGCAAAATTCTAGCATTCCAGTGAGTGAGCAATCGGAAGAATGATGTCCTTCTCCAAATCAGAAATTTTCTATATATTTGAACGAAATTTGAACGAATTTATACTTAAGCCATTAAACATTGTCCTTAAAGCATTAGAAGAGAGAAGAAATATACTCAACATTTAGTTTATTCATTTGTAATTCATATTTCACAAAATGGTGCCATTAAATTAGACATGACCTGGGCCTATAGTCGCCGAAACCTGTCTAAGTTATCTAGGATATTTAATTCTTACAAAAATTCCTTTATCCACGTACGAGTACAATAAACAGAGTCAATTACTTGATATTCCTTGAATAACCACTAACCATGATTTAAGTATTAAAGAGAAAGTGAGCAATATCGAAATGAGGAAAATAAACATGTAACGTAAGTCGAGTCAAAATAATTGCATGATTGGACTTTTATTAATCATCTCCGACAGGCCAACAGAAAAATCTAACCCTAGACTGAAGGTTAAAGAAATATGTATTACGTACACCACTGCTTACATTTGGCTGCAAATTACATATATGAAGCAAAAGTTTTTTGTCAAAGCTCTATTTACGCTCAATATTAAACTTACGGTATGAAACTTTGTACACTCCTCAATTTATTATGAAAATATTTAATAGTATAACATATATGTAATATAATCAACATATTGTGCTTGGTCTTTCAATAACGTTTAACAGTATTTATCTCCCCAGTTATAATACTGACACCCATCCATAGTTGTTTGACTCAATTATGGTTTCTATCTGAGTCCAAATTCCACTGAGGTCGATATTGCCTTTTGTTAAGGGTCGATAAAATTAGTACGAGTTGAATACCGTGCTTAATGTGATCGACTTGCAATCTGCCTCCGAATTCTAGGTTTTTCGCCTATAGTAGAAAGAAAATTGGATTTGTATTCGCACCGTGATCTTTATTGTCGTCGTTATTGTGTTTGTTTTTGTTATATTTATCATTCGTGCTTTGAGAAATACATAAAGCATTCCCTTCTTAAAACTGGAGTTAAATATTTCGTGAAAACCATACCAAGAGGTTTTCAATGTTAACTAGGTGTCTATGGTTACACACATGTTCAAAGGTAAGAAATTATCCACGTTTAACAAATGATATTTGTAAATAATCTAACAATTCCTACAACTCCTAATATTGGTATTTTCTAGAGCGTATAGTCATAATCCTTAACTACCATAACAATTTCGGTCAATTGCTGATCCAGTGCAATTTTTTTAGTATTTCAGCTAATTTCACAGAAGATCGAAGAGCTTGGTTGGGAAAAAATTCCTCATCCACCTTATTCTCCCGACCTTGCTCCTTGAGACTACCATTTGTTTCGTAGTTTACAGAATCACTTGGGGGACATTACTTTCGCAAGCCAGGAGGAGGTCGAAACTGACATTTCAGAGTTCTTCGCTTTGAAACTAAAATAGTTTTACATTGATGGGATTTAAAATCTTGTAAATAGATGGAAAGAAGTCATAGATAATCAGAGAAAGTAGATTGATGATTAAATTTCAATTAAATATAGCATTTTATCACTTGTTTTCTTTATTCAAAATTCGGACAGAACTTATGGGGTGACCTGATATATACTCGGTTCCCATTTCGAATACAATAGCGATATGGAAGCATGCTTTCGCATGGCATGACTTTACACAACGTAATCTATGTCAGTGCTTCTCAAACTATCTGATGTGGCGTACCGGAAGTTTTTTTTGCTAATGTACTAGGGACCGGTAATGATTCTTACTAATATTAATTTATACCGCAAACAATATATATAATGAATATAATAAAAGTTGACAATTTTTTTTCCTCTTATATTTATTTTATAAATAAATAATACATAAGAATTTTATAAGCATTGTTACATAAGCATTTTATAAGCATTTTGTAATGTTTCTTTCTTTCCTGGAAACGCACCACATACCGGCCGCTGATGGCTCGCAGACCAGCAGCGGTTCGCGGACCACCACTTTGAGTAGCACTGATCTATATGACATCTGCATGTCCGTTTTCGCTGCTCCATTAGGTTCAGATTAGAGATTTTCGAACTCTAAACTGATTTCTTGCGAGAAATCTGTTACTGAGAATTTAATCGATTTCCTAGCGTGACATCATAATGCACTCGTTTTTTCTTCTTTCTTCCTGTCTAGTCTTGTTAATTCATTAGCGTCTAATTTAGAATGTTACATCTGTAAATTATTATTTCGACAGCTGAACCTAACATCTTTTAAGTTTGGCGCTGAGTTTTGTTTTATGTGTTAATGCAATGCTTCTGTAGAATTATTCCTAAAGTTTACGCTTTTTGTAGGCAACTCTGTATAAAAGATAGTTGAGTGTCGTTCCATAGTGTTTGTATCCGAGTCTAGTTTAACATGTCGATTAAAGGCAGTAACACTAAGCAGAAATGTGGGAAGATGGAATTTCTCTTTTCTAGAGGGAATTTAGTTAGTTTTAATAATACCTTTCGGAGAAACTGAGATAGATTTCGACCAGTATTGTATTTACGTATATATGTATGTATATATATATATATGTAAATATATAGATGTATACACACACACATATACATATGTATATGTATATATATGTATGTATATATATATATATATATATATATATATATATATATATATACACACACACACACAATTGTCGGCTTTATAAAGTTAGGTGTATAATTAAGATGCAAATTTCTCTATACACATATTTTGTTATATATATATATATATATATGTATATATATATATATATATATATATATATATATATATATATATATATATATATATAGAGAGAGAGAGAGAGAGAGAGAGAACAATTTTTGAAGGAATATATCTGCCAGTAATTTGTTTGTCAGATGGTTCTGAACTGCATCTTATGCAATGGTCGGTACCTTCCTCCTCCTTGCTAAAGTATCTTAAAAAAAATAATAATAAATAAATAACGCACTTGACTTTATCAGGTTTTGCTCATAGGAAAATTTGCGCACAGTGACGTAAGTTGACACTCATGAAGCATACTGATCTCTGATTGTAATCTTTACTGTTATTTTTGAAGTCGTCTAATCTCAGAATAACTCACTGTGCCGACATTTTATTAAAAGTATTCCAAACGTGTATATCACATTTTATTTTTAGCGTATGTCTTCAGGACGCCATTATCTTCTCAAGACTATAGGAGTTGGTATGTCTAGCCGGTCAAACGATCGCGTAGAGGCTCTCCCTTGTTTGATCGCGTTCTTCACTGTTAATATCACTTATATGATACTAGATCTATTGAGGTAGTACACCAATAGGTTCCCTGTGTCCCTGCTAGCACTAGCATTAGTTTGTTGTGAGATAAAACTGATACGAAATTTATCATATAATATACTTCAGTTATTTTCATTTGATTAAAAGTAGAAGAAAAAGTTTTGGCATTTCTCGGAGAAAATAGGTATAAAGATTATAAGTGTGGGAGAGAAAAAGAGAGACAAATTAAGAGTTAAAAGAAGAGGGAATGATGTTTAAGAAATCTAATGTGTGAAAGCTGATCTAATAGTAACGGAATGTATAATATGCGGAATGGATGGGAAAGGAGATAAATAGATGCAGAGAATATATATCTTGTGTGAAATGATATTATAACATATTTTTCAGATTATTTTTAAAGTGGTTGATTTAGTTATTTTTTGTTTCTATGTTATAGAGAAGAAATGTATGAGGACTTTCCCTACATTGCGAATGATCTGAAACACAATGTTTCCGATCAGAACTTTGATAATAATTGAAACAATAAAAGGAAAGAAAACAATCACGACCATAGAAGGAAAGCAAATAATTTCAATAGTGATAATGTCTATTGGCTAAGTTAATAACATCGTAACTGTTCTTCATTTAGTCATCTAAGGATAGCAGAAAATCGTAAAGCGTATGCTTCAGATTGACACAGCGATCTAAATGTACAGGATAAATCAAATCAATATGCAACATTGAACAAATGAAAAGACAATGCACTGCAGACTCGACAGTGCAAATTAGAATTTTGCTAGCGGAATCCAAAATGAATGTTTTGCTGAAGCTCAGCATCACAGATATAGAGGAAACAAGATGTCACGTACATATGTTTCTCAAGGGTATAAAGAACGCAAATGATGCAAAATGACGTCAAACAAATGTATGCATGTAGAGCACAGAAGAGATTATTTCATGCTTTTTTTTATGTCTTGCGACTGTCAAAGAACTTTGAGGAGAAAATATGCCTTGAAGACAAGCAGTCACTGAGAGACAAAAAGACACAAGATGATCAATTTTGTAACATATACACATATACACCACTCTCTCTCTCTCTCTCTCTCTCTCTCTCTCTCTCTCTCTCTCTCTCTCTCTTTCTCTCTCTCCTACTCTCTTTCGCTATCTTACGTACATATGTGTATGCTGAGTGCACGCGCGTGTGTGTGCACGCGAATGTGATTGTACGTGTGTGTGCGTGTGTGTGTTGTGTGTGTGTATACGTATGCATGCGTGAGTGTGTGTATTTTTGCTCACATGCAGGAATGAATATTACTACTAACTAACTCTCAGAAGCTGGTAGTAATATTCTAACCAGTTTACAATAAAACTTCTAGTTCCTTCACTTCCCTTCACGTAAATCACCTCTCCGTAGTGTTCACTTGGGCTAAAATCCCAGAATAGTATAAATACTGTCAGAATGATGTTAAACATTATTTAGTCGGAAAACGTGCATAGTAAAAATAGCCAGTGCCAAAAGTGTCATATTGGTGATGTCGACAAAATTGCCGAGACTATTGTATTTGAAGAGAATGTGTTAATACAGCATTAATGCAGCACCATGTACAACATTACATTGAAAATGTCCATACACCCATGAAGGCAAAGCAATCTGACACTAGTATTTTTTATATAATTCCCCAGCAGTTATTTGTGAACAATTTGCCGCATACACATAAGACTGAGATGGTGTAATGGGTGTAGATGGTGTAGATATAGAGTTGTAGTGCTGTGGGTGCCTGAGAGATATCTTATAATGGGTCATGACACACGTCTCCACAATCTATGTAGGGTCAAAGTGCATCATAACGAGTTTTCTTTGTTCGAAGAGTTGCATAACAAAAGACCATGTATGAGAGTTTTAGAATCGACTTATTGGACACCGCACCATTGATTCCCAGCCCACGTCAACAAATAGCATTTTCCCACTTACTTATTGCTTCCGCGTGAGTCAATATAAATGGAAATACACTTCCAGTCATCGAATTCATTTAACAGTCAAACTGCTGGTTGCCAAGAATAAAATGATAATTTTGGGACCTGACCAACAGGAATTTAAAAAAATTGATTTATATACGTGAAGAAGATTCCGTTTCAGTCATTTATGGTTGGTGACTTGAAACTTTCAAACTTGAATATCACTTTATATCTATTGATATGGCTGTAAGATATTTTCTTTCAATAATTGAAAGATTATACATTTGATAACAATTGGCTGACAATTGATCATTTTGACTCTCGTTGGACGCATTAAGTGTCTCTCTCTATCACTTCCTATGCATTTTCTAGAGAAATATATAGACCAGATACCTGGTTTACCCCATCCAATAACAATAATTTGCTGAGTATAATGTTATTAAGAAAGATCATGTTATTCTTGGCAGCATCATATCGAATATAATAAACCTGAAACTCATTACTAAAGGAGACGCCAAAAATATACAAAAATAGAGTTGTGAAACCTATAAAATTTCGCCCAAAAAAAACACGCTATATACATAAAGCAAACAATTTTATGTATATACATAGGTTTCACGTACAACACTAAAATATTTAATCGCTAAAATAAAGGTGCTGGATTTCCCATTTCTTGATTTACTTTACGTGCGACTCACTCAAACTTTATCCATATTGACAAAACTTATTTAATTTCTCTGTGGCACACATTCTACTCACATTAACGTACGGCTCTGAAATAGTGGAAGTGTTATACATCGTATGCGCTATCGCAAAACGATAACTCGTCTGTTTTGGTACAAAAAAGTAAACGCGCAAGACTCGCTGTCATACGATGTCATAAAGGTGAATGCGCATCAATAGTCTCTTTGAAATATATGATAGAATAAACAATTTCGGAGTTACATTCGATGTAACGTAAGGTGAAATAAAGATACCAATATTAACCTAGGCAGTATGTGTAGTCTAAGGGCAATTTTGTACTTGTTACTTGCACCATCGTCATGATGTTACAAATAATTAAATCTTCCTCACATTACATCTACTACCTTTAAAAGAGAAGGATGTGAAGGTAAAGTATCAACTACGCAGAACTAAATAACATACAAGAAGGACACTAAAAAGAAACTAATTTCTTCAAGCAGAATGAAACTGGTATTTTACTACAAAGAACTCAAATTAGGGTGGCTAGACCTTTGTGTTTTGTACGTTCACATTCGGTCGTCGAATGTTGATAGCAGAAATACTGACATTCACCCAGTAATCTTACAGAATAGGTCTAAAATTCCTCCACTAAGTGTGAGTAAGGACTAGCTTGATAACGCTATAGCAATAACCATCTTGGAGATATTATTGCCAAACTTGTCTCCCTGAAAAACATCATTTCAGTAGGTATTGCTGCAAATATATATCTATTCATTTCTAACCCATCAAATTTATATCGTATTTTTATAGTTCGTTGAGAGACTGTGTAATGAACTTTCTTCAGCCTGTTGTTTAGCTAGATCACACACATAGCGTTACTAATTTGTGATAACAAAGGTCACAGTAGTCGTTGATATATACGGAACATTTTCGCTTTTACGTATCCAGCAAAAATACATAAGATTGCATAAAATTAATAGACACTATTTCTAATTATCTACCCTCTGCTTCTTTATAGATATATTATGAGCTAATAAACTTAAAACAATCTCACGATTTTGGCTACTACTAAAAAATAAAGACAGTGCAAAAGAAAACCGGTATATTACCCGCACATCTCATTAGTATAACTGAATATTTGAGAGCCAAAGAAAATCGCCCCATATAGATAATACAAAGCCTGCAGACTTTTGAGAGTCGATCTTCAAGGTTTACAAAGAAACGTTAGCAATAATGTTCAAATTATCTCATAGATTTATGGTTGTGGGACTGATACAAAGTATCTATTCTTATCCAAGTTTTGAAGTAGTCGGTTTCATTGATGGATTGCAGCCATAAAAGACAAAAGAGCAGTTAATCTCATATCCATTATAATTATGTATAGTTCTTTAAGTAGCTACTGCAAAATAATCTTCCTCTACTTGACAAGAACTACATTGTCTAATAAACGGAAACGCTGACTGAACGTTTACCACATGAAAGAGATGAAACCACGGAAAATCACAAATTGGCAATTTAGGCTCCACATACACTAGTTTGATGTCCGAAATGTTGATTCTAAATCTTCAATACTGAGTTATTCAGCTATTAAAATAGAAACGTACTAATTATCATGCGCCATGACATTGTATGGAAGTGTAAAGTAGCGCCACGGGACTTCTCCTAAACACTCAAGCATCTCCACGGTTATTTACGCCTACATCTTTAGGAAATCACTCTGTGTTTTGATTTCACTACAATGATATGTTTGCCCAACAACAGAAATGCGTTTAGTTCTGAAGTATAAAACGTTGATAAAATCTGGTATACAACACGAAGAACATACTGAGATTTTTGAGCGTTGAACGTTGTCAGTTTCCGCATTCGCATTTGGGAACTTAAAATTCCACAGCTTTAGCATCAATTGTATATACGTTGTAGTTTATCATCATCATACAGAAACACTGTGAAAAATTGGAAAAAAAAAAGTCCAGCAGTATCCGTAATTGATATGCAAATATAAATCAAATGAATTCTGGCATTGAAATGAAATGTAAATGAGTAAATGAAAATTGTCGTTCATATACCTGTTAAATTATTCTGAGAGCAATGGAGACATTCTTGCCTATTACAATGAATATTAAATTGCATCTCTATTGGTATATGTGAATTGTCGATTGGCATGTATTACGTTTTCTTTTATTTATATTCAACGCCAACGAATAAGATAGAAACGGACAAAATATAGATGCTGATGCATTTGTATTGTATCATAAACATCCTACAAAATGTGACGGATCTTTTTGATGCGAAAAAATGACAGAATCATATCAATCTATCTATCTATCTATGTGTGTATGTGTCAGTGTATATATATATATATATATATATATATATATATATATATATATATATATGCATATATACACACTCACATATATACGTGTGTGTGTTTGCATGTGTGTATTATATATATATATATATATATATATATATATACACACACACATATACATATACACACACACACAGGCTCATACATATGTGTGTGCGCATATGTGTGCGCGCACATGTATGTGTGCCTGCGTGTATAAGCAAAATACGTCTGCTGATAATGGAATAGATGTCTTTCAACATTATCATACTATCACATATGAAGTTACTCTTCTGTGAACACAACCAATGGTTCTGAATCATATTTACTGGAGAAGAGACACTTCTTTAATAAGTTTAGTAAAAGCTAAAATCCCAAATAGTTATATTTATTTTTGAGCTGAACTCAAGAGGCATACACAGACACACACACACACAAATACGCGCGCGCGCAAACACACCGAAACACGCACATTCACAAACACACACACACACGAACACAAGCACCCTTTCACACACAGAGACGTGCGCACGCACATCCCACTTTGAGAGTTTGGCTCTTTCTCTATTACACCTGTCACATTCTGGATGTCACGCTGGGACATGTGGGAATTTTATGTCTGAAGTTTAAGTAATATCGCTATAGTAGGTCTGTAACAAATCTCGTACTGAAGTAGTTCCATAATATATCTTTCCACAGAAAATGCCAAAATAAAATTTTTTAAATGAACGTTGTCAGACAACTACGTCAACATGGTTACTGCCTACTGTGAGCAACGAGTAAATGCGTAAAACCAATTCTCCCTACAATCTTTATTTAACTACAAGAATATATCGACATTAGGTTCATGTCTTCTATTATTTGATATATATATATATATATATATATATATATATATGTAAATATATAAAAACAAAAAGATAAAGAGAGCAAAGGTAAGGTTGGAGAAGTATTTTATGGATAGAGTCTTACAGCTGTTTCTGGGAAGATCCAGTACTTCCCTTCATCGGAGACAGAAAAAAATAAAGTAATCTATTATTATATCCATAGGCGGATATTTTTAGTATGAAGTGGTAATGAGTGTGATGTGCTGAAAAATGAGAGAACAGTACTTGAAGTGTAGTTTCATTCCAGTGGTAAATATCCCTGTAGAAATCCGTACAAAGTAATCTTTGTGTGGATAATCCGGAAATTTATGTTGGAGCGAAAGTTGATATAGCAGAGATAGCAGAGGTGTCTTCCCAGAAACAGCTCTAAGACTCTATCCATAAAATACTTCTCCAACCTTACCTTTGCTCTCTTTATCTTTTTGTCTTTTTATATATTTACATATACACACGCTAATCCACGACTTATAATACCCAATCCTGTTCATACAACGACTGGGGCAAACTAGTCGGTATACAGCACTTACTCGGTATTACCTGTATCCTCCAGGGTTTGGTTAAATCCAATACCCTCCTCAACCTTATATATATATATATATATATATATATATATATATATATATATATATATATATATATATATATATATATATATATATATATATATATATAAATAATATATAAGCATATGTATATATCCATACATATATGTACATAGTTACATCTATATGTATATATAAATGCATATATGTCTACAGGACATCAAAAACACGTTAAACACAATGAGAAACGAAAACAGAAAACGAACTTTTTTCGAACAACGAAAAACACAAAGAAACGAGACATGGAACATAAAGAGTATACTCCTTCGTCAGTTGTCCCTGTTTCATCTACTCCGCGCTCCGAAGGCAAGGACAATACGCGACTTCGTTGACACAGTCCTTCGAGCAAAGCAAATTAAATCAAATTTGGAATTTTTTGCGGAGGGTGAAAGTGTAAACAAGAACAAAACAGTGAGAACAAGACAGTAAAAACAAACGGTAAGGGCTGCTGAGCCAAAACGATTGAAAAATTATTATGAACGCTAGGTAGATGAAACATGAGGTGACAGGAAAGGCACGTTTTTTCTTTAGGAGGGAAGTGCACAGAAAGAACGATCTCTTTTCGTCACGTATCAGCGACGAGAGAGTCAAGGAGGAAAAGGGAGAGAGACAGGGAAGGGTGAAAGGGAGAAAAGAACAGAAAGAACAAGAAGAACAAGAGAGGGAGAGAGATAGACAGAGAAGAAATAGTAGAAGTGTGCGCGTGTTTAACGTTTTTTTTGATGTCCTGTACCCATATATGCATGTATGTATACATATAGATGTAGGTATGTACATATATGTATGGATATATGCATATATTTATATGTTATTTATATTATTATATGATCGAACGCCACGCATCTTTTCCAAGTAAGTTTTCTCTCTCTCTCTCAGAGGTATAGAGAGACAGAGAAATATGTATATATATATAAATTTAAATACATGCGTATATATATATATATATATATATATATATATATATATATATATATATATATATATATATATAAATATATATATATATATATATATATATATATATATATATATATATATATATATATATATATATATATATATATATATATATATATATATATATATATATATATATATATATATACATATATAGTTTCAGGGAAACGAAACAAGGTTCATGAACTCATCTATGAAAATCCACATAGAAAAATTAATAAGTAAAAGCACAATAAATAAGTATAATATAATGCAAATAAATATCATAAGATAATGATAATAAAACGACTACACGTGTTTCATAACTAATTTTCAAATAGAAAGAATATTTAAATCGATTAAAACTATCGAAAATCAATTCTATTCAAAAATATAGCTAATCTTCAGGTCAAAATACAACAATAATAATAAAAGAATGTATATATCAACCAACAATAGATAACAAATGAATCTATATAAAATACTTATTATATTTAGATAGAAAAATATAATTAAAAATATCAAAATTATAAACGTTCCATAATTTTAACGAATCTTTCGTTTAAAATCCAATTTGAACGAAGTTTCAGGTTAAAATAATTAAGATAGAAGTAACACATATCTAAACGATGCAATAGTTTGAACTAAAAGATTTTAGACTAAAACGTTTATTAGAAAGAAGTCTCGAGAAAATATTGCGTAAAGAAAAAGAATAGAATAAATAGATATAAAAACATGAATGAAAATTCTATTATGAATGAAAGATTAAACTTTATATAACTTAAATCATAATAAAACAATTAACTATATTGTATAATCAAAGAAATTAAATAAATGCCTAGTTATTTATCCCATAAAATAAAAAGAAATATTAAACAGTATTAATGGAAAAAATTCAACCCTAATGTAATCGAAGTCTTGGTTTAGGCTAAGATGATAAACTTACTACTAATAAATTTAATGTTAAAAATGGCATCGATGAAAATTATCATTAAAAATCAATTGAACTAATATAGAAATACATATTTTTTTCAAACAATGATATAAAGTCCTTTAACAAAGGTAAAACGATACTTATCGCTATACTACTGCAGTTTAAACTAAAATTTAGACGTTAAACTCAGAACTAGAGCGTTTATTAGAAAGAGGTCGCGGGAAGATATTACGTTACGAAAAAGAATCGAATAAAAGGATATAAAAACATGAATGAAAGAATTATTTATAAAATATGTATATATATGTGTGTAAATATATATATGTATATATATAAATATATGTATATATATATATATATATATATATATATATATATATATATATATATATATATATATATATATGTATATATATATATATATATATATATATATATATATATATATATATATATATATATATATAAATGCATATATATACATATATACATAAATATATATATAAGTATATATATATAAGTATATATATATATATATATATATATATATATATATATATATCATCATCATCATCGTTTAACGTCCGCTTTCCATGCTAGCATGGGTTGGACGATTTGACTGAGGACTGGTGAAACCGGATGGCAACACCAGGCTCCAGTCTGATTTGGCAGAGTTTCTACAGCTGGATGCCCTTCCTAACGCCAACCACTCAGAGAGTGTAGTGGGTGCTTTTACGTGTCACCCGCACGAAAACGGCCACGCTCGAAATGGTGTCTTTTATGTGCCACCCGCACAAGCCAGTCCAGGGGCACTGGCAACGATCTCGCTCGAAAATCCTACAGGAGCCAGTCAGGCGGTACTGGCAACGGCCACGCTCAAAATGGTGCATCTCATGTGCCACCCGCACAAGAACCAGTCCAGGGGCACTGGCAACGATCTTACTTGGCTTGCCGGGTCTTCTCACGCACAGCCCATTTCCAAAGGTCTCGGTCCGTAGTCATCGCCTCGGTGAGGCCCAATGTACGAAGGTCTTGCCTCACCACCTCAGCCCAGGTCTTCCTGGGCCTACCTCTTCCACGGGTTCCCTCAACTGTTAGGGTGTGGCACTTTTTCACGCAGCTATCCTCCTCCATTCTCACCACATGTCCATACCAGCGCAATCGTCTCTCTTGCACGCCACAACTGATGCTTCTAATGTTCAGATATATATATATATATATATATATATATATATATATATATATATATATATATATATATTATGGCCATCCACTCGTGACCGAGGAAGACCATTGCTGATCTTCAGGAACATTATGCGCTCTAGGACTAACTTATATTTTGAATCTGTAACTCCATTGGTGGCTAATGAGCCCTGCTCTTGACAAGTATACACGACTGCAAACATTGCAAACCAAGCTTTCCCTATTCTCTACATCGGCAGTGCACCTTCGAGCAGCACACTTAAGTTCTTCATGCAGAATACGTGTTCTCACAAAGGTGCCGATCTCCTCCTTAACCTGCTTCCTCAATCTGTGGCGATGACATGCATTGCTCTCCCATTCAGTCTCTTGCATATTAAAGGCCTTTGATATATGTTATTGCAGCAAACTGTAAGCAGTTGACATTATAGTACTCAGAATTTCGAATGTCGGAGCGAAGAGCTTCAATTCATTCTTGTCGGCTATTAATGGCAGCAAATGCTACGGAAAACCGTTAAATATAAGAGAAGTAGCTCTAATAGATGGGAGCAGAAAAAGACAAGTAATATGATAAAAATATATAGAAAATATATACACAACCATATTCTCACAAAAAATAACATACACAGACATAATCCACCTGCGTTCAAAACGTCTACGTACGTACACACGCACACAAACATGTATACCTACATGCATACACACGACTAGAATCCACGTTTCCACTATGTTCCTGCACAGTCTTTCCCATACGTTTTAACTCACATTAATTTTTAATATTTGATTTTATATATAATTCTAATTTTAATTTTTGTTTTTATATATATTTTCATTTTTTCCTTTTTCTTTTTCATATGTCTGTGTGTATATGTGTGTATGTGTATGTATATGTATACATATATATTATATATGTGTGTGTGTGTATGCGGGATTGCGAATGTATGTCTGTATATATATTCTAAATATATATGTATTGTTACGTGTATGCATGTAAGCACCTATGTGTATAGGAGGCTGAGTTTGTATATATATATATATATATATATATATATATATATATATATATATATATATATATATGTAGATAGATAGATAGATAGATAGATAGATAGATAGATAGATAGATAGATAGATAGATTGATAGATAGATAGATATATAGATAGATATGCGCTTGTGTGCGCGGGTCTGAGTGTATGTATAAGTACTTACATACGTATATGTGTGTGTGTGTGCATGTACATATACATGTTTGTGTGTGTACGTATGTAGACGTTGTGAACGCTGGTGGTTTATGTTTATGTACGTTATTTTTTTGTGAGAATATGGCTGTGTGAATATTTTAATATTTTTTCATATATTTTTATCATATTTTTAATCTTTCTATTGTTTCAATCTATTAGAGTTACCTCCCTTATAGTTAATAGATTTTCGTAGCGTCCGAAGCCATTAATAGCCAACGAGAATGTATAGTAGCTCTTCGCTCCGACATTCGAAACTCTGGATACTATAATGACAACCGTCTACTATTTGCTCTAATTTATAACATATTAAATAATCCCCCATTTCTATAAATATGGTGGTCTCATTCTTTTGTTGTTATACGTATAATAAAAATAATAATAATAATAATAATAATAATAATAATAATAATAATAATAATAATAATAATAATAATTATCATTATTATTATTATTATTATTACACACACACGCACACACACACACACGGACACACACACACACACACACACACACACATATGTACGCTGTGAGTGGCATATTTCATGTACCGGACATTCTTCAAACGACATTTATGAAGTTACGTCAAACGATCTCAACCAGAGAAAGGGTTATGAAGATTATATTAATACGAACAGAACTTAATGAAAGAATTAATTGAAATCAGAACTGGTTGTGAAGGTTCATATGCACTTTTATACCCCTCAAGGTTTTGGAATTCTTGAGTATCAGGTATTCGTTTCAATTGTGCCATCTTTCTATAATAAAGGACTTGTATATTTGATACA
This sequence comes from Octopus bimaculoides, assembly GCF_046866305.1. NCBI lineage: Eukaryota > Metazoa > Mollusca > Cephalopoda > Octopoda > Octopodidae > Octopus > Octopus bimaculoides. The sequence goes on along the minus strand of NC_142929.1, from coordinate 25,902,484 downwards.
ACACTACAATGGACATCGTCACGAAGTCTTTATATTTATCACGACAATAGTAATTCTACTTAAAGATATGAGGAGTTGAAATTGCAATGATTTCCAGCATCAGTAACAATAACAGTTGATAAATTTACCTGTGACTAATTCTAATTGAAATCTAATAAATGTTATATTTCGATCGTCTACTTTGACTCATTTATTCTGATATATTCACACATACATATATAAATATAGAGCGATATTACTATCAATACGTAATTGGAATGAAAAAGAAAAACGAATTGAATAAAATACAGTAAAGGAGAAGTGAATCTAAAAGAAACACTAAACTGAGGTGTCAAAACAACAACGACAACATCAATAGAAATAAATGAAACTCATTTCTATATAGAAGTACAATTGGCCCAACATAAAATGAACAGTCTTTATATCTAATTAACGACTGATTTGATCAATGAACCTCATTTGGAAAACAAAAGAAAACAAAGGCTAATAGGAAAAACAGAGCAGAAATTCAATTTTCGAGGCATAAAATAACTCATAAATAATGGAATTTAACAGCTTGTGTGTAATTGTGTAAGAGACCAATTTATGGAATTTCAAGGCAAGGTTATGCATAATATCAATAGGAACTAACTACACACAGTAGTATTAAAAAAGGAATGAAAAATAATGTATTTAAAATTTATATTTAGCTATATTTTTTTACAAATATACTCTTGTACTTTGTTGTATTTTGGGAGGATTATCATGCCAATGACCGTTCCGAGATACAACAAATAATGTTTCAGTACACATGTTCACGTCAAAAATCTTTGAAATGAAGCACAACTACAAAATATTCTAACCTCTTGCATTGTGACATTAGACATCCAACAGCATTTATTATTTTTTATTGTATATTCCCCACTTCGACTTATATATGCCATTCCATCAGTCAATTCGATCATGTATTCAGAAAGTAGCGATGGAGATTCCATTATCACGTAAATAGAAATGAAGTAAAAGAAGACATAAAATAGAACGATACATTGCAAACGAATACAGACTCTATTTTACTGTCTGGAGGTTTGAGAGACCTTGCAAATTTAGCGGCTTTTTGTACGCTCGTTATATGTTAAAAGTTTTTCAATTTCAACATACTCTCTATCTAAAGTAATTTACCAAACAGGTATTCGAAATTCAAATATTTATAACACACACATAAAGCATTCACACTCGCACACACACATACTCATACATACACATATATTTACAAACGCATAAACAGATAGAAATACATAAACATACTTATATGTATGCATGGATTTATATATGTATCTGTCTGTTTATAATAACCTATATTATGCGAATTAACAGTTTTGAATGTGAGAGTAGGTGGCATCCGAAAATTGCATGGCTAATTGACAGTCAGTAATTCAGTTCCTCTTACATCCCTCAAATTCTCTGGCTTCTTTTCACATTTGTTTGTGACATGAAAATATGTGGTTAATTCTATTCCTCAATTCTTCTCCAAGTTTTAAAGCCGAATCTGAGAGAAAGACAGAGAGAGTAAACCTGTTATACGACTAATGATTTATCAGCAACATGGATATAAAACAAAATTAAAATTGGCAGAATTTGACTTCTCTTCACAAAGCGCTTAATATTTATTGCAAAGCAGCATTATTTTGCTATTTATGTTCATATATCTAATGTTTCTAATTGCTGATAGATTTAAAATCCAGCAACGTACTGGCCTAAGATAACCTACCACACTGCACAGAGTTGCGCATCAGACAAATTCCCTCAAGATATTTCTGCAATCTTTCCTTTTTCACCTATCGTTGCATTAATTATTCACGTCTTTTTACCGTTAATCCTTCAAACGTTAAGAAGGATCGATAATATAATTAAATTTATTTTAATCAATTATGCAAATTTCTTGTTTGAGGCAAATTTAGAAATATTTCTTTCGCATAATGTGTGCATCTGATTGTGAAAGGTTTAGAATTTTAATTTTGCTTGTATGCTTGGTAGCTTTAGTTTCAGACATTTTGGCTTTAATTTCAATGTATAAACAATGTAAACAACAACCAAAAAATAACAGGATAAGCGACCGGTAATTTTCCCTCTTCGCCTCTTCGTTTCTTGTATATTTTCTTCTGTCAAAAAGAAGCAAAAGGAAAAAGACTCTGATCAGCTATAAATAACCAAATTTCTAAAAGTCACATACTACCTACTTGCAAGAAGGACAAATTGTATAATATTGTCGTAAATATAGAATTCTACTGCATGGTTATGAATGAGACTTTAATTTATAAGTTTCTTTCGTATAAATTAAGTTGACTTAGTACTAAAGAATAATGCATGTAATCACGAGTATTACGGAATGAGTAGATATAAAATTATAGGATAATGATTATAAATTATCACTTCGTTAAAGAAATGATAGTGGTAACAGGTTAAGAAAATAATTCCCTACGTTTATGTTAGCCATGTTTAAAAGTATAAGTTGTGTATTTATTTAGATTTATATAGAAATATATAAATTTTATGCGTGCAAGCTACAAAAGAGACAATCGTTGCGACCTTCCATATATTCATAGATAGGAATGAGCAGTAAGTTCATTGAAACCGTGCAAACAAGACAAAACGGAAACGCTTGGCTTCTCTGAGTTTCGAAATATCTATATTTACTCTCTCGACAATTATTAATACTGAAATTACTTACCATCAAGAGATGGTATTTTGCAAAAGTCGATTATTTTGACCCCATAATTTACTTGTGTTTAATTCTCACGTATATTATTTTCATGGAAAGATTCTATGTATAGTTTTCACCATATAGTTACATTGTGTAACATTTATTGCATTGATAAATGTTAATTTAACGAAAGATACGTTCTAGTATTTTGGTATGACGTTATCATATCATAGTTTCCTGATTTCCCGTGCAAAAAGTGATTTCATCTCGTCTGGTATATATTTGATTGACAATTCTGTAGTGATTCCGGCTACATGATTTGAACTCCGAATGCAGGGTCAATACACTATAAGTAACGAATATTAATCTCCCCCTTTATTGTTCTCTCTTGGTTGTTGGCGGGGAGAGAAAATATAACAAGTATATTTATTATATATCTTCATAGCGTTCACATGCTAGTGTCCCTACTTTTATTTTTAGTACATCTGATAATAATTTCGTTAGATCATTATAAACAATATGTGAAACCGAGAAATGAATTTTAAAACAAGTTTCTACTGTAGCTTGAAAGAAAACAGAAAATCTACTGAAAAATAAACAATTGCAGCGTGGAAGGTGTTTATAAGCTGAGATGCAGCACGGAATTTTGTCAGTGAACAGGTCGTGGTCTCAAAGCGACGAAAATATTTTGGCAAATTAAATTTAAATGTTAAAGTGAATCTAACGGTTTTTGTGTGTTTCTTAAATGGCTTATAAACACCTTTCACGCTGCAGTTGTTTTCGTTCCAGCACACGATCTCAGATCAGGTCGATTGCTATGCAAGTATATCTCCGTAATACTAAAAAATAATCTGTGTGAAAATCGTGTCAGATATTATAAGCAAGTAATCTATTATAATAATGAACTTGTTTGAAAGTTTGTCCAAAATCACGCAATAAGGGAGTAGCACTGTAAGAGTAAAAAAAAAAAGAAGAAATAAAATGGTATTTTATATTGTCTTAACCGCCAACTTCTTCCTTCTTTGGACCCTCTCCTTCTAGCTCATATAAGCTAGTATTGTTTATTTAGCATTCACTCTACCCTGAATTGTGGCACAATATGGACAGATTTCGGAGTACCGATGAACTTTTATGTAAATGTATCAACTTAAAGGATAAAGATATTACAAGGTATATTACAATGGATATTACAATGGACAATACCAAGTGGACTCTCACCATTTATCTCTCATGTTTCTCCCTCTTTTACTTTGTTCTTGGTGACTTCTTTGTGATATAATACTTGGGAAAGAACATATTTGCGGCTGTAGATAGCTTTATACCATCCTGTCTATCAATTATATACCAATATAATGATGCAACGACTATAAAGCTTGAAACACGTGTACCGCGGAATCCTTTGTGTTCTATCTTTATTTTTACGTTTTTAATTTATATATATATATATATGTATATATATATATATATATATATATATATATATATATATATATATATATATATATATATATATATATATATATATATATATTACAAATAATGAATTAATAGAGAAATACAACTGACATTATAATATAATATATCATAAATATAATATAATATAATAACCAATATGTGAGTGTATGTGTGGGTGTATATGGTATGTATATGTACGTGTATGAGTGTATATATATATGTATATCTATGCGTGTGTATTTGTCTCTATGTATATATGCATGTGTATGTGTGTATATTGGTATATGTGTGCATATATATATATATATATATATATATATATATATATATATATATATATATATATATATATATATATATATATATATATATATATATATATAATAATATTATTAGGGACAAAATCCAAAATTACAGGTAAAAAACTCAATTAAAATCAATTTATAAAAAATTAAAATTAAATTGAGCCTTATAGATAAAGTATATATAAAAAATATATAGTTTTAGGGAAAATAACCAATTTTCAAGAACTCATCGATGAAAATCCACTATCACATATAGAAAAATTAATAATTAAAAGCACAATAAATGAGTATAATATAAAGTAAAGTAAATATCATAAGATAAATATAATATAATAATATTATATTATATTATATTATATTATATTATATTATATTTATATTATGATATTTACTTTACTTTATATTATACTCATTTATTGTGCTTTTAATTATTAATTTTTCTATATGTGATAGTGGATTTTCATCGATGAGTTCTTGAAAATTGGTTATTTTCCCTAAAACTATATATATATATATATATATATATATATATATATATATATATATATATATATATATATATATATATATATATATATATATATATAGTCAGCACAAACATGAACAAGCAAGAAACGGCGAAAATACTAGACATTTAGTAATACTATAAAAAAGATTTATGTATATTCATAGCTATTCATATCAGCCTTCAAATACTGAAATCAGATTAAGAAATTTAAGATTAAACAAATTTTTTTTTTTTTTAATTCATCATTCATTACTAATAATTCAAGAATTTATTACTTTGTCCAGTTTGATATTCAAAATGTTGTTAGGACATTGTATTATAGACATCTATTTTAGAAAAAGGAGAAAGCAAACTCGACCGAAATGTAATAGAAATGTCAATAGTTAGAGTTTCAAGACTGAATGAATTAGGATATTTAATCCATTATGTTACAAGTTGTGTCAACACATGCGTACAACGAGGAGTATTCCAAGATCCTAGTCAAGTACATTTCTCAGAAGTTTAGCACATCATCTTGATGTTTTCAAAATATTATTCTTATATCAGATTATAAAATCAAAGATACTGAAACAATTTTGCTTGAAAATATTGATTTCTTTCTAACAAGGGGAAATGTAAATATAAAGTGAGCTATTGAAGACTTTTTTCAATGGTATTCAAGAGGAGTGAAGTGCTTTGAACCACAGATTTACCTCGTTTTAGTTCAGTCTGTGCTCAAATCTTACGTTACAGTTCCTGCGACTTTCTTCTGATACATTCATGTATTTCGAATTGACGTGCTTAATCTCGATTTCAGATGACTATGAAATTCCAGAATGTATGAACATTATTTTGTCGTCCTCAAATTTATTAGTGGAAAATAAGTGAATTGAAATAGTTTCGAACAATATTCGAATTGTTTCAAAACAAGATAAGATGCTAACCAATTTTCTAGACAGTTACTATCAAATGTACATATGAATTTCCTGCAAAATTCAAGAAATACTTACGAAAAAAAAAAAAAAAGAAATTGAAAAGACTTCAAGCATCCAATGGAATTTTGGTTTTCGGGGAGAGCTATTTGATGACATTGATGAGATGCAGATGAGCTGTGGAGAAGTCGATAAATCAGTGCACTTCTCAAAATTTCTTAAAGCGAATTCGAGCGCAAATGGGCCGCATGGGACGGGATTATGTTGAATAGTTCTTTGGTAGAGAGGAATAGTTATTTTGTCATCATGTAAATTGGAACGAATTGTTTCATAAAAGCTATGTCCGGTTTTGCATAACTTTCGAGAGAACAAGTATATATGCATATAGACAAATTTAGCTTTCGTTCTGTTAGACTCGTGGTGTAATATCGTGTGCCGAAAGAGATGTATCTTGGAAGGGTCAATTTGCTGGTAGGAAACTTACACATAAGTGCGTTTCTGATTCGTAAAGGCCCTCATGCGATTCAGCAACATATATACTCACACTCACACACACACTCACACACACACTCACACACATATTATTACATTTTGGGATGATAATGATATAGACATATATACATACATATATATACACACATACATACATACATACATATATATAAATATATATATATATATATATATATATATATATATATATATATATATATATATATATATATATATATATATATATATATATATATATAGATATATAAGCATGCTAAAATAGCAAACTTCCTCGATTTGTTAGCACAGAATACAGAGATTCAAAAACTATAGGTAAAGTCCTACTTCGTTACCAATGCCGCGTGTCGATTTTGCTATCTACCTTTTCCGGGGTCCGTTTCAAAAGTATAAGTGCTGTTCTGAGATCGATCTTTCACTTGTCTTGCTGTCTGCCAGTGTTTGTCAAAAGAAAAAAAAAGGACAGAAAATCGTATGTGATCAAACTGAATACGATGATCTCCGCTGGAAATAATGTACAAGACTCACTCTATGTCACAACGGTGCTTCAAGAAGCCTATGAAGAAGATTAAGGCCACCGTGACAAAGAAATACATATTATGCTGCCTCGGGTATATTTCGTATTTATATGTATTGAGCAACTCTCTAGAATTAGGTGTACATGAAATTTGAGAAATTTCAATTAAACGAGATTTCATTGTATGTTTACCTCGAGTGATTTTACTGCTGATTTTCCATTAGATGAAGCTTCAGATTTCATGTCCACACTCGCACAATCTGCATAAATGTATTTTCCCTCCCGCATTGCAATACACATGCAATACACAAGCATACGTACATACATCCATACATACATACATACATACATACATACATACATACATACATAAACTCATACATCGCACTCTCTCTCATTCTCTTTCGATATATGTATGTGTGTGAGTATATATATATGTATATATATATATACATATATACATACATACATATATATATATATATATATATATATATATATATATATATATATATATATATATATATATATATATATATATATATATAAATGCACACAAACACACACAGACATATACATATACACAAGTTTACGCACGCACTCTCTCGTTCGCACACACGCACACGCATACATACATATATATATATATATATATATATATATATATATATATATATATATATATATATCCGTGTGTCTTTATATATACATACAAGTAGAAAGTGAGAGAGAGAGAGAGAGAGAGAGAGAGAGAGAGAGAAAGATAGATAGATAGATAGATAGATAGATAGATAGAGAGAGAGAGAGAGAGAGAGAGAGAGAGAGAGAGAGAGAGAAAGAGAGAGAGAGAAGGAGGGTGAGTGAGTTAGGAAGTTATTAAGGACACGAGTGATAGAAATAATCTTCAGATAAGTCCCATTGAAGTTCTCTACCAGAATTTATATGAAAATTGGTTACGTAGAATAGAATAAGGGAATTGTGGATGTAATATCCAAACAAAACATTTGTTTATCTACTTCTTTTCTTTTTACCTGTCTGTCGATCTATAACATTCGTAAAATCTGTTTACTCTATTTTTCCGTAATATTCATATATATTTGATCGTATAAATGGGATTTTCTGTTGGAATAAACGACTCAGAATAAGAACATGTTTATTATGTGCAAATGAGAATATATACACAAAGGACTGTTGCATGTGCAAATATTTCCCTATTTTTCTTCTGCTTTTTACATACACACACTCGATCGCGTGCGCACACACACACACACACACACACACACACACACACACACACACACACACACACACACACACACACACACACACTCACACACACACACAGAATCTGTATTCTGGAAGTTTGTAGACTTCTTAGGAGAGTCATTAATTAATTTCAAATACGTACAAAACTCTTATCTTCAAAGTGGAATTCTCTGACTTCAATGCACTTGTAGTATCCCAACCACTCAGTGAAGGTACCATGGAAGGCCAAAATGAAGGTGCCCAGAGCCCATATTGCTCATTGTTACATACAGTTCTTACTGGCATCCTATGCAGTTCTGTTCTCTCTTGACTGTTCTGGTTGTTTCTGTATGGTTGTCATTTCGAGTGACAATCACGAAGAAGATGGGTAAGTGCAACTCACTTTCTTCCTCTGATGTTTGTACTAGTGATCTGTAATCCAATATATCGTTAGAGGCGACTGAAGCTGTTCTACATCTTTGTTATATTCTGTCAGGTTTGGTTAGGAGAGATAGTAGTTTAGAAGACTGTTGTTGTCACTCTAGTATGCAGTGTGGAGTCTGTTGCAGCTTATGTAATAGCATGAAAACCGCTCGAACTATGGAAATCCAATAATACCAAATGTATTCTAAGATGTTCGGATATTCTACATTTTTGTTAAGAACGTGTATGTGTCTCCAACGATTATTCTTACACTAATACTTATATCTGGGTGAGTGAATCATGGTTAGCAAATATTGCATGTTTCAGATATATAGATACAAATCTTCAATAACCTTTATAGCTTGTTTCTAAGCACCATTCTCTCTAATGGTGTACATTTTGTATGTATTAATAGTGTTTTCCCCCGTATTTCTCAAGCATATACCTTCCAGATAGATATTAAATATTTATGTGGTGGGTTTCACAAATAAAGTACAGAGAAAACAGCGTTTGCTACATTGCTTTGTCAGCTGTTGTCGCCTATTAATCAATCACAATTAAACTAGTTCAATGTGTTAAAGATAGTGGAAACATGTCTAATAAATATTCAAAAGTACCTATGGGATTGCCGCTTGACTCCCGATCAGTATATTGTTCACAGAAATGCAAACTCTATGATCAGGATAGATATTCCAGATTCGTTAATTTCAGGTTGAAATTCCAGTTCAGAATTAGATCTAAATTACATCGTGCAACTTGAATTAAATCCATAAAACCAGTAAAAGTAAAAAGACCATGCTAGCAAAGACATATTCGTACACAAACATATCCATAATTTTTAAAATTGTACAAGTGAGACAACTGACATAACTGATACAAATTTTTCCCCCATGGATGACTTCAATATTTTCAGGCGCATGCTCAAATGGAATGATTTAGCAAATTCCAATTTAGGAGTTTTTGAAGTTTATTTGATTTATCTAAAGCTCTTCGTGGCTTGTATGTGGATCTTGCAACGGTTGATCTTCTTCATCAGTGCCTCTTCTCTGGCCTCACTGTAAGCGGTACAGAGTTCTTCCTTCATCACCTCCACATTCGTCTTCCTCTCCCCCGTCTATGCTGTTGTACGGATCTGAGACTTGGACACTGACTAAGAAACTAACCTAGATGGCGGATGTGTGCTACCTGAACATTAATCAGAATACACTGAGTAGGAAGAACTCAGAGCTGTAAGAGAGCCTCGCAATAGTCAGTTCGAAAATAACACAGAGGAGACTGAGGTTAGCTGGACATGCTCACTGTCATTCTGAGTTGATACTGCACTCAGTGCTCCTCTGGGAGTCCATTCACAGAGACACTAGTAGGGGGAGACCGAGGATGACATATGTTGATACCCTAAGGACAGACACTGGTCTCTGGGAGACATAGGACATGGCAGCGATGATGAGGGACAAAGACCGTTGGAGAGAACTCGTCTATGGATCTAGGATATTTTACCCGCCCTATATATATGGCTTCTTCAAGTAGACATAAATGTATAGATGATACCAATGCATTTCTCACGTATGTGACAGCTACATACTTGTTCGTCAAAGGCAGAATGTAACAAAGTTTGTGAGACGTATCTATAAGGTTATTTTGACGTTCAACCTGATGAGGAATAGTAAAAGTGATCTTCATATATAGTGCGACATTACTGCGAGGGAAGTCTTCGTTACTAGACAAGAGATTAACGAAAAGGTTTATGTTTTGGAGTCCCTATCGTTTGGCAAAGACCAAAGAATTACATAACAGACTGCTATTTTTGCTTGGGTAACATTAAATTTATTGACACAGAAAACCGGTATAAAACATCCTATAGAAGCATTCCTTCTCTAAGTCGACCTACTCCCCCTTCTGAGGTACTCCCAGTTCCAGTTTTTTATGGTCATACCTCCAATGAAGGTGAAAGCTGCAAATCTCATCAGAGGTTTGAAGAAACGGTTTCAGATTCCGAATACTTCTTATCTAATGTCAAACAATCATCAGCCCCTCGTCCCTTTAGATGCGGAACTGAATGTGATATGGCACTTTCTAAGAAAGCAGCGCAGATATTAGCCTCCAGGATAAATGAAAAAGTTTTAAAAGTTCTGCTAAAGTCATATATTTCAGAATATGGGAGCAAATTTTTATAAACTTCTTTTTCAGAAGGCAAGCAATTTATTTATTGTCACAATATCCCAGGCCTTCTCAAACAGTTATACGATACGTACTACACCCTACAAAATGGATTTTGTTTTTGATTGTTCTAAGTGCAGCATCAAGTGTGTCTTCTTACATAATGGCAAAGCATTTGACGCTGTTCCAGTTGTATACTTGGTGCATCTGCGAGAAATCCATGACGACATATAAATAGTTATTTGACGAACTCAAATATGACAAGCACAACTAGATCATTTATTTGAAACTGATCAAATGCCTTCTCGGGTGGAAAAAAGGTTTCACTAAGTTTCTATGATATCTATGCATGTGGGACAATCACACTCGAGACAAACTCTGGACTCAGAATGAAAGGCCCATCCGAGCAACTATGAAAGTTGGCAAGTCAAACATTGTGAATGACCCAATCGTCAGTTGAAAGAAGTTAATTCCCCACACCATTCATTCAATCTTTATCCTGGCTTGTCGAAGCACTGAGTACTGATAGCGAATATTTTTGTCTTTGTCTTTCGAGAAAAATCAAAGTGGTCGTATTTGATGGACCTCAAATTTATGTCCTTGTATATTATAGAAAATTTGTCGGAAAGATGAATGAGAATGGATTTATGCAAAAGTTATCAAAATTTCACAAAGTATAAAATACTTGAATTGCAAACAGTTTGGAAAATATGACTTCAGATTTGTGTTCAGCACACCCAAATTAAGTAAAAACCAGTGCCAAAGTTAAAAACATGTTCCACAATGTAATCGATGGTGGTATAGAATTACTGTAAATTAAATTGCCTTTTATCTAAATTATATTTTATGAGCATCTAAAGTTGAAATAAATATCAAATGTCACAGATTTATTTCGTATCAAAGTTTCCAAAACACATGGTGTGTAAAACTTGGTGTGTTCCTGAAAATTATATATGATCGACATAATAGAATATGAGTACTCTCTTTTCACCGAACGTTTTATTTGATGGCATAAGATTTCAACGAACGTGAGATGCATAAGCGCAATGGTATTTATTATGTTAAATAAGCAATTATATTTACACCTAGAAACTTGAGAGATTCTGAAGAATGTATAGATTGTGTAATCTGAATATCAAAAACCACGTCGATTATGAACAGTAATATAATGGATTGATGTGACAGTAGTTAAATTTCAAATTCATTCAAAAACATTTATGAGCATTTAAATGTTGGAATATTGTATCTGATACTGTGGGTGGTGAATGTCATTTGCGAAAAGCTTTTCATCATTGTTATTTCAGACCTAAGTTGGGTTAATTCACAGCAAACAAGACTAACTTAACATTATTCAAATCCTGGTGAGATCAAATTTGTCTTTCATTTGTCCGGAGTCGATTAAATAAAATACCTGTCAAGGACTGAAATTGATATAATCAGCCCCTCACACACAAATGTAAGGCCTTGAGCACATATTGCAAAAACTTATTATTCTAATGGGTTATTGAAGAAATTTCTCCTACTGAGAAAGAATCATTTTGAAACCAGCTGTTATGATGATTATAACTTTTCACCATTAATCATTGAAATCCTCCATTACTTCTTCCAATTTACTTGCAGCAGGTGTATACATGTTTTTCACATTATTGTAAGTGCTTACAACGTCTCAATCTTATAATACTGTTTATCATATCTGATAAAAGAGGGGAAAAAAATCTCACCGTTCGAAATAAATATAAAGCGATAACGCCAAGACCTTTCTTGCGCAGAATACATTCTGATTTTTAATAAGCCAATGTAAAGAAATATATGGACGGGCAAGAAAATTTGTGTGTCTTACTCAGTTTCGAATTTCAGTTAGTGAAGCGAGTGATGTATTATTTTTAATGACTATAACAGAAACAAACAACCAGAATATGAACGTATGTTATCCAACCAATAGCTGTTTAAGCTTATATAATAACGTTAGCTTTAAAACTTTTAATAGAAGGACCAATAAAAAGCTAACCAGAAATAATTATATGGTAAAGAGAAATTAACAATTATTTATGACTAATGTTTCCTTTACTTTTTCCAACTACGAAATGGAAACTTCGGAGTATTTTGGTCTCCTTTGTGATTGGGGAAAGATTGTTGAAGAAACAAAGTTACATAGAAATTGAATTGCTTGCACATAAAATAATCGAAAACAGTACATCACATAAAAAAAATTTTTCTATGATAAATGTAGAAATACTGTCCAGAACGATGGGGAAGAAATCTTGCCCAGTTTCATCACGACTATTGGTACACATGCATACATAAACATAAACGTAATGTGTACACCATATTTATGTAAATACACCGACACTACACTGGACAAATATATTTATTTTTACAGTAATTTAAGCAATATATGTTCGCACGAACAATGCGTTTGCATGCATCACTTGAGAGAAAAAAAAAACGAATGTAATGACAGTTCTTATTGCAAATATACAATTGCTTCTAGAAGTCTGCACTCTTATAAACCCATACTCATTCAGACAAATGCACGTACTTCCACACACACATATAAATGCACACACACACACCCACACACACATGTATATATACATACATTTGTTATGTATATATATTTGTATATTCTTAGCTATGTGATAGAGTTCGTGGGTGAAAGTATGCAGAGTGAATTTATAACCGCGTATGAGAGCGATAAAGTGACCATATACATCATCACTATTAATACAACCCACATCAGTAATTTTTATTATTATTATTATTATTATTATTATTATTATTATTATTATTATTATTATTATTGTTATTATTGTTATTGATATTATTGCTGTTGTTGTTATTGTTATTGCTGTTGTTCTTATTAATGGTAGTAGTAGTATTAATAGTAGTAAAAGCAGCAGCAGGTAGTGGTAGTATTAGTAGTAAATTTTCATCGATGGACAGAAACTTGAGACAGAGAAGAGACTCTTAAGAATATGATGTTAACAGCAGATAAGAAGGAAATAAAACATTCTTGTGGATATCAATCTGAAGACATTCGAAGACACGCACATACAGACACATATATACACAAGCGCACAGACTCACGTAGATACTCAAACACAGAAACACACACCGGCACACACTTATACAAACCGAGTCACACACACACACACACACACAGACTCAAACACAGAAACACTTGCACTCTCACAAGTACAAATAAGTTACACTTATGTCCGTATGTAGATATCTAGAAATGCTAGCTCACATGTACGTGATATTCGAATTGTCTGAATGTAAGCTTTATGACCTCGAAATATCTCGCGCATTATAGCGAAATATTGGAAAATTCTGTGTTAACTGAAGCCTCTTTGCGTTACATACATCAACAACTGCAACAGCAGCACAACAGCAAATACTACTACTACTACTACTACTACTACTACTACTACTACTACTACTACTACTACTACTACTACTACTACCACTACTACTGCTGCTGCTGCTGCTGCTGCAGCTGCTGCTACTACCGCCACCACCACCACAACAACAACAACAGCAACTACTACTACTACTACTACTACTACTACTACTACTACTACTACTATTACTACTACTACTACTACTACTACTTGTAAGAGGGCTTCTATATGCAGTGTTGTATTGGAAACAATGCAAACAGCGAGTGCAAAAATACTTGAGCTGCGGAATACTAGTCGCAGTGTTATGTTTAAGAAATGGATGAAAGAACTCGGCAGATTTCTGGTCATTCTCCGAAATAATGATTTCAAGTCTGGGAAGCAACAGATCTTCGGGGCTGAGCTACACACAAGTATCCATGGCTGTTCGGATGAGGGTAATGCAGAAACTAGAATAGGGACAACATATGTTTAACGAACCTTTTCTCTTCTTTTCTCTATGTAGGATGAATAACACAAGTCACCGAGGATATCTTCAGGGTAATTCAAATAATAAGCGATCAGTTTATATCATCGTCAAACTTCCGAAATAAAGGATTTAGTCTTTAGATCAAGAAACGGAGACACAAAGAAAATGAACCATCAGAAAAAAGTATGGATATATTAAAGGGGATGTCCATGCATACCAAAGAGATATTAATTTAGAATGAACACTGCTTTCAGACTTTATATCTTGTTATTACGTATCAACTCCTTCTTCTAGCTTCCAGTGTTTGCTTCTGATACACGGCTAAAGGACTGTATATATATATATGTGTACGTGCGTGCGTGTCTGCATGTGTTATTTCTTCACTACCCACAAGGGGCTACGCACAGAGGGGACAAACAAAGACAGACAAACGGATTAAGTCGATTATATCGACCCCAGTGCGTAACTGGTACTTATTTAATCGACCCCGAAAGGATGAAAGGCAAAGTCGACCTCGGCGGAATTTGAACTCAGAACGTAGCGGCAGACGAAATACCGCTAAGCATTTCGCCCGGCGTGTCTGTATGTGTGTGTGTGTGCGTGCGTGTCTGTATGTGTGTGTGTGCATGCGTGCGCGCGTCTGTGTGTTTATGTATTTATGTATTTATGTGTGTGCGTGTGTGTGTATGTTTGTGTTTGCGCGCGTCTGTGTGTGTGTATGTATATATGTGTGTGTGCGTGTGTGTGTATGTTTGTGTGTGTTTGTATTTTAAAAAGAATAATCGCTACGATAGTTCTTATTCATGAGCCTCCTACTTTCTAACGGTGAAGCATTCAATAGATCGTCGATAAAATGATGTCCCAGTTCAACAATCGACTATTCGTCTCCTCTCAAAATTGCTGACCTGGGCCAAAATCAGAAAGCATAGGCCGGCGAGGACAGGTTAGTGCATCGAAAAGAATGCTTAGCAGTATTTCTTCTAGCTCTTTAATTTTGAGGTGAAATGCCACGGAAATCAATTTAGCATTTTACACTTTCGGAGGCTAATAATAAAAATTATCAGATAAGCATCGTTATCTATTAACAGCCTAAGCCTTAAAATAGCTGGCCTGCTGACAATATTTGAAATAATAATCACTACTGTGTTTTTTTACCCAAAATATATTCCAACCATTTTTGTTTGTATATTTTGATTTGTTTCATTTTAAAATCCATAATACATTAATTAATTGCCAGTAATGGAGATATAGACAGATTTCTTAAAATAATGCACTGTTTTCATTCATGGCACGTTTCATTTCACTTCTTCATCGACATTATCATTGAAGTAGAGTTGATAATCATTTGCAACCACGTAATAGTTTCATTAACTAGTAATTTTCAGTGATGTCTTTCATGGTTGATTCATAAGATATTGTCTAAATCAAAGTTACTGATTGCAAGCGAAATTATAAGTGCACATGCACACAAACATTCACAACACACAATCCCCGCGTGCGCAAACACACGCATACATATATACATGTCAATGAGTATGTATCTGTGTCTGACTGCGCTCATGTGGGTATGTGTGGCTTATGAGTGAATGCCTTAGAGCGTATATGTGCGTGCGTGTGTGTATAGGTTTGTATGTGTGAATGTATTTGTGTGTGTGAGTGCGTGCGTGCGTTGCTGTTGATTTCTTAGAAAGTTGCATACATTTTTGTTATTCTGGAAACCTGATGAGTTCCATCGGATCACTGCAAGGGATATTTACTAATTTCAGAATCAGATAAACTTTACTTAGGTCTACTTTTGCAGTTTCTTCATGATTGACAGGTTACAAGTTCAATCATGTTTAGAGCAGCTGACTCTTTCATGAAAACTTGGAAGAGAAGCGACTAATATCCCAAGCCACTTACGTGTTGGTTTGTATTTATATACTGCCAGCTGATCAAGCCTGTTTGTTCCACTATATACCTTCATGGGTGCCCAGTTTTTTGATGGAGTGATTTCCAATAAATTTCTGTATGTGAAATTGGTTAAAGTGAACACTTACTTTTCGGATACTACAGTTTTCCTGGCGGTGAATCTACATTGGTTGGGACAACCAGAAGCCGAGTGATCGCTGTATTTTACATGACAATATAATTATAGACTGATAAACTAACAAGAAATAGGCTTCTGTCACTCTCATATGGTCTTGAAGCATGATTGTTCATTATGACGTACGCTTCTATAGTCAGGCTGAAGAGTCGTTGAGCATAAATTGGGTTCTTACATTTCTTTAACAGGAATTCTCCTATTTGTCAATGTGGGTTTCTATCTTCTTCGCAGAGAAACCTTGTTGGTGAAGCAGGATTAGTTTTCGGCGAACGGATCATATAGCAGATTGTTGCAGATTGTAGCAGATTGTAGCAGATTACATGTTAGATAAAGCATATCTAACAAAACAAAATACACACACATACACATTGTCTTATACACCGTCTTACAAACAATCTTACACACGTACATAACAAAGATATGTATAAATATGAAAATTCAACTACCTTAAAGCTTGACAG
>NC_142929.1:25827856-25880356 GCF_046866305.1 Octopus bimaculoides | reverse complement strand
CAAGGGTATTCCACTATAACTCCGTGTTGACCAATGCCTTGTGAGTAAATTTCGTGGACGGTAATTTTGTGGAAACCCGTTGTATACAAATATGTACGATCGTATTTGTTTTTATGTGTATGTGTTTGTGTGTGCCCGTGTGCTTGAGTATGTCACTGTACCGCTTGATAACTGTTGCTAGGTTTTTATACGTGTTGGCAAGAAGAGATGGATAAAAACTAAGTACTGGAGGGAATTAGATGCACTGAACTCTTCAAGTTGGTGCCTCGAAATGGTCGCAGCTAAATAACAGAAACCAAACAGAATGTGTAAGGTATAACCCCGTGCACATAAGTAGCTGTTTCTTATGTAGGAATATATGCATATATGTATCGATGTATTCATGTACATATGCATGTTACATGTGTGCAAGTATGCATAAATTTATTTAAAAATGCTGGCATGTATATACGAATTTCACTTCGGGATCATGCACATTTGAGTTTGATCCCGTAACGTACGTTCTAGAGTTAACGTTTATAAGCACAGTTTTGAGTTAATGAAAGCTTTGTTAGTTAAAGTGGTATGATGAAGCAAGATCAATACACAATATCAGAAATTTATAGACAACATTGATATACATGGATCACACATGATTCGATGTTATAATCGTACTGAAAATCTGTGAAATACCAACTAAATTAACATAATCCAGTGACTACGTCGATTCGTTGTACTAACAAATCGAAGAAGGCCGTCGAAAGTGACAGATACCATTTTTCATGTGATTGTTTTATTAATTGATAATGGTAATATTCTTATTACAAATAATATTGCTCGCTCAGTTTGTCTCTCACTCTCTCATTATATATATATATATACACATGCATATATATATATACATACATACATACATACTCAAAAACACACACACACACACACGCACGGACACACACACACGCACGGACACACACACACGCACGGACACACACACACGCACGGACACACACACACGCACATACACGCTCACACACACACACACACACACACACACACACACACACACACACACACATATATGGTGGTTGTCTACTCCTTACACAGAGTTTGACCACCTCCTGCACCTACACCTTAGCCCCCTCATGGCGTCTGATGTGGCTTTTTAAAACCAATGTTCTGAAAAAACACCCACACACATTTCACCTCTGATTTGAACTACCAATACCTGCTGGTAAGTTCTGCTCATTGTGGATCTTAACATGTCTTTTAAGACCCCCATTGGATTTGCAATGTATATATATATGTATATATATATAATAGGCGCAGGTGTGGCTGTGTGGTAAGAAGCTTGCTTCCCAACCACATGGTCGTGGGTTCAGTCACACTGCATGGCACCTCGGGCAAGTGTCTTCTACTATAGCCTCGGGCCGACAAAAGTGCTGTGAAGGAATTTGGTAGACGGAAACTGAAAGAAGACCGTCCTATGTATATATATATGTATATATATATATATATGTATATATATATATATATATGTATATATATATATATATATATATATATATATATATATATATATATATATATATATATATATATATATATATATATATATATATATACATATATATATATATATATATATATATATATATATATATATATATATATATATATATATATATATACACGCAGGTATATGATTGCGTATCTGTGTTTATCCCCCCACCATCGCCTGACAATCGATGCTAGAGTGTTTACGTCTCCGTAACTTCACGGTTCGGCAAAAAAAAAAACGCTAGAATAAGTACTAGGCTTACAAAGAATAAGTCCCGGGATCGTTTTGTTGGACTAAAGTCGCTTCTCCAGCATGGCCGCAGTCAAATAACTGAAAAAATAAAACAATAAAAAATATAAAAATATGTATTATATATATATATATATATATATATATATATATATATATATATATATATATATATATATATATGTATATATATGTTAATGTAATTAAAATAATTGTGGCATTTATATGGTGAGACTTAAAATAAAGATATGGTTTTCTTCGTACGTATATTTTTGCTAAAATATATATATATATATATATGAATATATATATGTATATATATACATAAATATATATATGTATATATATATACCTGCATATGTGCCTGTGTGTTTGGGGAGGGGTATACGCTCTCACCGATACTACATGAAAAGGAGCGGAGAATTTCAAGGATGTCAAAGAATTAGAATTACTTCCACAAACGCACGCTGATACACGCGCGACCGCACGCGCACACACACACACGCACACACGCACACATACAGAGACACACACACATGCACACACCCACACACATGCATTCATTTGTAGCAATAATCATAGAAATTTATAGATGTGATAAATGGGTGTGACATGTATATGTTATTATTCTTCCAAGGAAAGCAATGTAATTAAGATGTAAACTCACTTGTAATGTGTGCTCTGTGTAGAACATATTGACCATTATGAGTGTGTATGCATGAGTGTATGTGCATACACACACGCGCTCGCACACGCACACGCACACACAAACTTACATACACACACGCATATACATTTTTATGTTTTTCTATCAATTCGTATATCAAAATACATACATCGATGTATTAATATGCATGCACGCCACATAAATAACAATATGAAATATACAAGTACTGTTGTGAATTTCAGCGACTTAGAGAATTCTTATATACCATTTAAATCCAATGCGAGAGAAAATCTTAATGGTCAACTGCTCCTAAACTCACCAGTTGATTTCTTTAACAAGATTATACATATACATATTTCCACCTATAAATAATATCCCACTAGTTTATATTACTGAATATTTAAATTAGAAATTTGAAACTTTGGTGTTTGTGTTTAAATTAAGGATACACATCAAAATATTGTAAAAAGTCAAATAGTAACAAGTACTTTAAATATAGGCAAGTAGAAAATGTTTATGTTACAGTAATGAAAATGTGATTTATTGGTACAGGAATAGCTTCAGAATATATATATATATATATATATATATATATATATATATATATATATATATATATATAAGCGCAGCGTCTCCTACTATAGCGTCGGGCCGACCAAAGCCTTGTGAGTGGACTTGGTAGACAAAAGCTGAAAGAACCCTGTTGTATATATATATATATATATGTATATACTCATCCGTGCACGACAAAGTCCATTACTGTTTGTAGTGAAACTGAGAGCTATGCTAACGGAGCTCAAGCGCCTCGTAAGGGCTCCCATGCAGGATAGGCCAGAGTTTAAAGGACATACTAATATGGACCACCTCTTCGCATGAGTTAAATGGGTTGGGTTTGCCTAGGAGAAACATTTCTAGCTAGAAAATAAATTACAGTAGCACACAAAACTGGGGTGAGGAAACATTAGCCTGGAGTCGAAAATATTTGAAAAACGTTTTCGATGGCCACATTTTGAGAGAACGAAAATCGTATGCAAGCCTACAGACACTCACACACCAACTTACAGAGACATTTCTCCAAACTACCTCTCTCCCTTGATATACACATACATATCTATATACACACCCGCTGACACATACACACACACATTCGCCGAATTTCCTTCAGTTTCCGTCTGTCAAATCCCCTTTGGTCGGCTTGAGACTATGGCAGAAGACATTTTCCCGAGGTGCCAGGCAGTGGGACTGAACCTAAAACCATGCTGTTGAGAAGCAAACTTGCGCCTGTGTATATTTGTATATATTTATATATATATATATATATATATATATATATATATATATATATATATATATATATATATATATATATATATATACGTATGTATGTATGTGTGTATGTATATATATGTATATATATGTATATATATTATATATATATTTATATATTCATATATATATATATATATACAGACACACACACACACACACACACACACACACACACACACACACACACACACACACACACACATATATATATATATATATATATATATATATATATAAACATGTACAGACATATATTATTCATACTTACACACACAATACAAATACACAAAACACACTCATTCATACAAACTTTACAGTTCATTATATATACATATACTTGATATTTAGACATACTTGAATATCTTTGAATGCCTCGTGCATCTATGTTTATCACTAAAAGAAATGTGTATGAATGCTCAAGCATAAATCTAACAACCTACCTGAATTACTTTCGCTGTATTTCTTATTCAGTTCTCTATTAAATGAAATATAGAACCGTTGAAACTGATGATATGAATACTCCAGAACATTTTTTTGTTCTATATCTGTTCAAGATGTTACAAAATAATTGTGCATTGCTCTTGCCGAATTTTGATTTTTGATATAATATTCCATGGATGCCAAAAAATGTTTTTAGAATCTCCAAACTTATTTTTTAACACATTCGTCAGAAGTTAAAGTTGTTTTGCATTCAATGTATTCTTGATTCTGCTTTAAATTAAAGAAGACAGAAGTCATGAAAAGATGTTTTAATGCTGAAGTAGAAGAAAGTTTTAGATGCTCATTTGAATTGATAATTCTATTCTCATTTCTACAAAATATATTCCTGTTTCATTTGGTGTATTCTTTCAATGATCATATATAAATATAAGCGAAAGTTTAGCATTAAAGATCAAAATACGCAGCGTCTTTCCAGCAATGTTACCGGGAATCGATTTTGGACGAATAATAAATAATTCATAATTTGAGATTTTTACAATTCAAATTCCTACCAAATATTCAAATAGGTTCATGCAAAGACATGGACAAACGTTTCTTTTGTCAGTAATTTGGGAAAACACATCATAAATATTTTAACCTTTCGTGAAGTTGAAATGACAGTATATTAATAATCAGTATAGTCCCTCAAATTTTTCTATCCACAGATGTAAATGTGTAACAATATCACTGAAGACTGACCTACAACCTTTCCATTCAGTTTTTTATCAAATTACCGATGATATTTTACAAGTATCGTATTACATCAATAATGCCACTATTAGTCACTATCTTATAGTGTATAAATACATTCATATTCAACAACTTATATTCCATCTGAACATAATGGCTGATATTGCGTAAAAGTAATAAAATATAATTATAACTTACGAAGAATCGTGTGTAAAAAAAACAACAACAATCCATTAAATTAGATTCTCGTTTCCGTTCTTTTTAGTTGTGTTTACTTATTTATATTCCATTATATTATGTAGCTCCTAGCAACATTTTACACCTCATCACGACTAGAAGTTAAGAAGCGGGTTGTGCATTCGTATATTACAATGATAAATGTCTTTGACATGATTGTAAAATCTTATCTCGTAACCAAAATTACTATTGTCAGTTTCGCTGCAAGTGTTCTAAAACATAATGTAATGACTAAAAAAAAATATCACCCGTCATTAATCAAGAATTTAATGTTTTGTGAAGCCGGAATTGATAAGAGAAACAGAAGAAAACCTAAACTAGTTTCTAAGCAACGGTTAAGAATTTATTATAATTGTTTCTCAATAAAAAAGATAATGGCACATAATCAACTGTATATAATTAAGTAATAATACAGGATAAAGTTAACATTTATTATACTGCACTATGACTTGGTTTCATTTTGAGAAGCACGTATACCACATGTTTTATAAGAGATTAAATAGCGTGGGTTCAGTTTATATATTCGTCAGGGTTTTCAATGCTGACAGCATGCAGGGATGTGTAGGTGAATTATTGGATTGCATGGCACGGATCTTCAGCAAGGATATGAAGGTCAACAGAGCCCTTGGATCGCCTTACATTTTCTGAGTGAAATTAAGTAAACGGAAACTGTATAGAAGTCAGTCGGAGGGGATTTCAACTTTAATTCAAATGTTCAGACTTGTGAAATGCATAAATATCTGGAATTATTACAATATCAATAGAAGTGCAAAATTACTTTAATTCATATACAGAGACCTTAAACTCATTATCACAATATTTCTATTTCCAAATATATAACAATATTTGTATTTATTGTGCTTCATCATAAAACATTGTTTCTTTCATTTATTTCGGGGTCAAATTTCAGATATTCATGTGTGATTCAGTATTGAATGTAAAGATAGAAACGTTTTTGAGCATTTAAAGATCCATTTAAGCTGCATCTCTAGCATGTTCTACGCGATATGTTGACTAACAAATGGTACTCCAGACTCGACATTTTGTTGATGACGTCTTACATTTGGAACTCTTTCTCTTTACACCGTGTGTTGTATTATTCAATATATATTCAATAACAGTTCACTTATAGATGTACAAAATTACTAAGCAATTTGTGACGTAAAACCACAGGTAAAGAACTTTTGCAGTGACTATAGGGACCGCTGGCGGCCAGACACGCATTATAGTACGGGGTGGTAGCATCAAAAATCCCTTGTTTGAAGATAGATTGGGGATTCTTCTGCTATGCCCTTTACCAAGTTCTTGAAAACCATGGTTGGATGACAAGAATCTGTGTTAATGACCACGAGCGGTTTTAAGGAAAAAATTAGTTATACGCCAAACTCTACCCCCTCCGAGAAAAATGCCACCGGAAAGCGTTGTGGTTCACACCACCCTTTACATTAAGTAGGTAAGATTTCCCTTAGCTAAGTATACAAAAATGTCCATCGTACAGATAGGTTCAGTAAAATGTTAAATAGGCACACTCTGCGAGTTTGTTTTTTTACCTGCACAACAAATGTAGAAAAGAGTTTTGTAGGTAGACCCATACCTGAGACAAAAGTAGGATGCTCATGTAGGGGTAACATAGCATGTATACTGAACGGCTACTATAATACTAAACTGTCGTATACGAGGCAGAGGTAACATCGATAGGACCAAATGGGCAACCAAACGTGCAAAAGTACGTGGGAGCGACTAAAGGCCAGTTCAGAACCCGTTATAAAAACCATAATTTCTCCTTCAACATCCTGGAGAGACGTAACGCCACAACCCTGGCCAAGCTCGTATGATCGTTGAAAGAAAGCGTCACCGAGTACAGCATAAAGCGGAGGATTTTAGAGAAATGCAGAGCATACTTCAATAGCAGCAGAAAGTGCAGATTATGCTTGGCTAAGAAAAGAACGATATGAAAGCACTAAAGCCCTCTCAGCATCCAGGCATCTACCTGAAAAGCAGAAGTGAAACTTTTATCTTTGCCCACATGAATGGAAGTATATCCTATCATACCTATGTGTTCATCGTGACTATGACCGGCAGTCCCCCAGCTTTGGCACTCCGACCACTAATACCTGAGCATTCGGCAAAACGTTTGACCAGAACATACAAAAACGCGCTCACAAACAGACGCGTCCTAAAACGGCGGACATCTATCCATTAGCCCTTTCCCACCCCCATTCATATTGTACTCCTACTCACATTCTATGCATACATAATTTCCCCAAAGTATTCAACAAAAGGTTTTAAGCAAAATATAAAAGCACACTAACGAAGACAGTTATGTATACAGCATTTTCCCCTACTATGAAAACGCTGCACGTATAGCACCTGTTCAAACATTCCATTTCTACAAGAACACCAACACAATGGACATATTATACTGTACACCTGGACATAATACGAAAAGCACCTGGAGATCTAAAATGCAAGTTGAGCTCACATCACAGTAGGAGACACAAGGAAGAGCAGCTTCGTCAAACTCGCGTCTTCACCAAAAACCGTACCGAAAGATATATATATATATATATATATATATATATATATATATATATATAGGTGAGAAAGTTGGTATGTGAAAGAACGTGGTTGGATGTATAAAAGATAATAAGAGTGAAAAAAACTACAGAAGGCTTGTGTTACATGGTTAAAGTATATATTTAAATTATGTCAGAAAAATGTTATAAAATTTTTTGGGTATATAAACATTGTATTTGGAGAAATAACCGGTTTCGTGTTGTCTTTTCAAATTTCTCTACTTCATTGCAACATGTGTTCGCTCCAGTCTGAAACGAAGAGTTCTAGATAGCGGGAGGTAATTAGGGATTTCTTCCGGTATAAGGGAGATACTCGAAATCTAGAAGGTGGTAGAATTTGATTAATTTACCATGGTTTTGTTCTACATTTTTCCCCTCTCAGTGGGGTGATGAATTTCCTTATTTAAATGTGTTAGCAATGGTTAAGTTTGGGTTTGTATTTTTGAATGAAAAAGGTTTCCTTATTTAATCTAATTTGTGTTAGTGTTCTAATGGCACATTGATAGAAAGGAAAGATTATAAATTGTGGTAGCATTTGTTTTGCGCATTTCTCAATATGCTCACTAAGAGGTATCATTCGGTATTCTGGGCATGCAATCTGCTGTCGATGCAGAGTGCATCTGCGTCTGAGCGATAATCCCGTGGACCCTATGTAGTTTTCGTGGCAGCCCGAGCATCTTATTACATAAATAAGGTTTTTCTGAGGCACAAGTAAAGGAAAATTTACACACACACAAAATCATTAAAAGCTACAAACAACCAAAATCACTGAAAAAGATCCTCACAAAGGCAAAATTATTTTCCAAAATAACAGATGCAAAAGTAAAAAAATGTGGTCGTCCAAATTGCGCAACATGCCCAGACATTCTGGAAGGTTCAGAATTCCTCTTCAAAGAGGGACAAAAATTCAAAGTTAAATCTGACTTTACTTGTGCCTCAGAAAACCTTATTTATGTAATAAGATGCTCGGGCTGCCACGAAAACTACATAGGGTCCACAGGATTATCGCTCAGACGCAGATGCACTCTGCATCGACAGCAGATTGCATGCCCAGAATACCGAATGATACCTCTTAGTGAGCATATTGAGAAATGCGCAAAACAAATGCTACCACAATTTATAATCTTTCCTTTCTATCAATGTGCCATTATAACACTAACACAAATTAGATTAAATAAGGAAACCTTCTTCATTCAAAAATACAAACCCAAACTTAACCATTGCTAACACATTTAAATAAGGAAATTCATCACCCCACTGAGAAAAAAGGGGAAAAAATATAGAACAAAACCATGGTAAATTAATCAAATTCTAACACCTCCTAGATTTCGATTATCTCCCTTATACCGGAATAAATCCCTAATTACCTCCCCCTATCTAGAACTCTTCGTTTCAGACTGGAGCGAACACATGTTGCAATGAAGTAGAGAAATTTGAAAAGACAACACGAAACCGGTTATTTCACCAAATACAATGTTTATATACCAAAAACATTTTATAACATTTTTCTGACATAATTTAAATATATACTTTAACCATGTAACACAAGCCTTCTGTAGTTTTTTCACTTTTATTATCTTTTATATATATATATATATATATATATATATATATATATATATATATACATATATATATATATATATATATATATATATATATATATATATATATATATATATATATATATATATATATATATGTATACTTTATTGAAAAGCAGCAGAAATATATATATATATATATATATATATATATATATATATAAGTCAGTAAATAGTGGGGTTGTGTTATATATATATATATATATATATATATATATATACATATATATATATACATATATATGCATGTCCATCCATCAATATATTTATATTCACATCCCTCTACATATATACATATACATACGTACAAGCATACATATAAATACATGTGTATACACACACACACACACACACATATTTATATTAGCATGTGTGCACGTGTGTACGTGCTTAAGTGTCAGTGTCATTGTTTCTGCCATGTGCTGGCAATGGTATTTTACTACAGTAATTTCTTCACGTTATTTGTATTTCCGATATCTAAGTTGTATCTCACAAATAGATTCTATTTTGCAAAGAGGTTTTGAAACTAGACACTATATATCTCTAGGGTAAAAAAAAATCTAATACATAAAAAAATACAAAAATACTGTTCAGTGAAAATGACGATAAAGGGAACTATTATAGAGACGCGATATTGATGAATGCTATATGGATTTAGTTGATTGATATCTGCTATACGTTCAACAACTACAATTTTTACACCATTGTGGATAATGGAATTTACACCAAGTTTTTCTTTAGAGAAACATTATTAAAAAGAAGTAAAGACTGGAAAGATATAGTTTCAACAGTACAAGACAAATGGGTTTTTATATTTACATTTATATTTCTGAATAAATTTATTTCGCTGATTGACGTTACATCTCCACACAGGTGAATATGTTTGGTAGGATATGTCAGTGTTTACACGGTGAAAACATACATAACTAGGATAATTTTATATTTGTGCTTCATTGTATTTGGACAATAAAGACATGTATTACAATAAAGACATGTATCTGAGTAGATTATGCATTAGAGTTACAAGCCTCACTTATCTGCATGTCAAATCATACTGGCGTAAGATATTTGGTATTAGCATATAAATACATGTGATGAATATTTTATACAATAGTGGGCTATGTGTGTGTGCGTGTACATACACATATATATCATATTTATATATGTATACACACAAACACAGACAAATACACACACGTATACATGACTGCGTGTCACTTTAAAAGTATATACCTCAAGCAAGACCTAGAGCTGCTATCTCTCTCTAACAGTTCTCCTGTGTCGATGAAGAGAAATAACTCAGAGACCATTAGTCTCCAGGTACCGTTTACGACTGAGTGGGGACATTAGCTCCCTTGTTGGAGGTATAAGGACACAGTTGTGAGTCGATACCCAGCTGGAAATGATGTTTTCCTGTGGCTAAGAAAAATGTAATAACACCCTGCTAATTAAGACTGCCACATTCCGTTGGCAAGTAAACTTTCCTCTGTGTACTGTCACTACTTATTTCACGCTCAGAAATTAAAAGCTAATTGTTTTTTCTCCTTACAAGATCAGTAACTGTGTGTCACTTTAAAAATATATACCTCGAGCAAGACCTAGTGATGCCATCTCGAGCCAGCAGTTATCCTGTGTCAATGAAGGGAAATATCACAGAAACCATTGGTCCGCAGATACCGTCTGAGGCTGAGTGGAGATATTAGCTCCCTTGTTAGAGGTATAAGGACGCAGTTGTGCATCGATAGCCAGCCGGAAAAGATGTTTTTCCTGGGGCTAAAAAAGGTAGTAACACCGTCCTAATCATGACTGCCACCTTATGTTGGCAATTCGACGTTACTATATATATATATTATGTGTGTGTGTATTAGTATGATAGAAACTTTCACATCACTACGCAATCATCTAACTAAATTATAGCCATTAAGATACAACTAAGAAACTGTTTCCTTAGATATAACATCTACCATTAATATTATGTCTAAGGGAACGCCTTTCATTAGATTACGATATTACATCATTCAGTTACGCCCATAAAACATACAATTTTACTTGAATATTTCTAACAATTTATATAAAAAATTAGTAACAGTCAACGTGTAGTATATTAAAGTACTGCATTCTGAATAACGTTCGTACCACACCCATTTAGTTTTTCAATTAGTCCCATCACAATAGATCTGTTATACATATATAAACTCACACGCAGTCACACACATACATACTATATATATGACATATATGTATATATGTATAGGAAAATATATATCACGAATATCTTTTATCTTTCATCTTTTACATGTTTCAGTCATTAGATTGCACTCATGCTGGAGCACCGTCTTGAGAAATTTTAGTAAAACTCAAGAGTACTAATTGTGCAAACTACTAATTAGTACTAAAACTCAAAAGTACTAATTGTATCGGTTACTTTTTTCGAACCACGAAGTTACGGGGACGTAAACACACTAATGTCATGCAGTGGATGGGGATAAACACAGACTGACACACACACACACATGCGACGAGCTTCTTTCAATTTTCTTCTATCAAATCCACGCAAAGGTCTTTGGTCATCCCAAGGCTATGTTAGAAGACACCCACCCAAGGTGTTACGCGGTGGGGCTGAACCCGGAACCATTTCTTCACAATAAAATAGTCACTAAATCATGTTCATTATTATTGACTAGCGAGACCTGAGAATATTTTATGGAGTTAATGGTAAACCCATTGGGTTTTTTCGGAAAAATATATTCAAGAAACCTGAAAGCGTAGCCTTGTTATATGTCTGCTACTCATTGAAAAGTGAAAGAAATAGGAATAAGCTGCCTTGCAAGTCTTATGATGTTACCAGCCTCATGTATGCAAACTTGGTCAAGGAATGCACTTCGACACTTTGTGGTATAAAGATGTTGCTGAAGAGATATGATGCGACATTCAAAGTCATTTGGGATCGATGATAAGCCTCTTCCGCCTTGTTTTCGTTTAAGGGAAAGGCGGTCTACATCACTATATATGTGGAAATTATGTGTGCGTGTTAGTATTTTTCGAGTTTTCACATCAATGGCCCGGATCTCATCAAACGTCCAATCAAGCAGCCCAATTGTTGGCCTGAGTACTGGCACTGCAAACACATTGTGGGCCATTGTTTTATTGAACGCAGATAGTTCTGAGGTCCAAATATGCCTTATTCGGTTGTAATATTCTTTAGTGACACGTGTTTTGTTACAGGTGCCACTGTAAGATATATTTTCATCCACCCCTAGATACCTGTAACATTCTTCGTCAGATAGAGGGGAAACCATCCAATCATTAATGGAGATGTTACTAGTCTGGTTAATAGTTGTATGTATGTATGTATGTATGTATGCATGCATGTATGTATGTATGTATGTATGTATGTATGTACGTACTGATGTATATAAACTCGAATTTAAAATAGCCATAACGGAAAGGCGAACTAAATCATTTTGTGCAGAATTCACTTTAATTTTTACAGAGGATTAGTATTATATATTCACTTTAAAATTAGGGGTCACCAACGTCTTGTTAATGAGGTAATGTAGCGTTTTTATCGTTACCACATTATTTATTTTGATAATATATTATTAGAAAAAATAGTCATAATTCAGTCGCGATGATGGGAATGTTTAGAGTTGTTTCTCATTAGGTATCAAACATTGGGTTTTGTCTGTCATGCAAACAGTGTATCTGTTTCTTTTAAAAATGATCTAACGGTAATCATAGGGGTAAATCTTTTTTTTAAAAAGTAAGTTAAATGTGGCTTTCTGTATTACAAAAGAAAATATTGGAAAATAAGTAAACCTCCTTCAAATATATATAATTCGTATATACAGTTAACATGAGTAGTTCAGGAATATCATTATGAAAGTTGATCGATCTAATTTTATTGTAGACTGTAGACCGTGAATAATACACATTTCTTTAATAAACAGAATTAAGTCGTACTGTCCTTATTTCAGGACTTATTGATATTCGAGGATACAATACGATGCATAACTTTGGAATATTAAAAAAAGTTTATTAATTGCAAAACATTATGAACGACAAACACTGTTACGAAGTTTGGAACGATTCCAACCAAGAAATTTTCTCACTGTATTTAATCAGTGTCTAACAAGTAACAACATTATTGGACAAAATACCTAAATTCTTTCAGTGAAAAGCAAGTTCAAGCCATGCACGGATATATAGCCACATTTTGAGCGAATCTCGGTTCTGTATTCCAACAAAGCCCGTGATAGCAGAATAGCACACATATACAATGTTGCACAAACATAGCTACGTCACTGAAAAAATTAAGTACAACATGCATATAGAGCCGAGTATGACAACTTGTAAAAGAAAGATATGATTTAATCTGCCTTATCCAAAGGAATCTAGAACGAATGGAACAAAAATTGGAAAATATTCCTTCACTTTTTTACTGCCTCAATCTGTGAGCAAAATTTACAATAAATCAACTACTACTATCAATGAGCTTTATTCCTATACTACCACCAATTAATAATAATAATAATAATAATAATAATAATAATAATAATAATAATAATAATAATAATGAAGATGATGATGATAATAATAATAATAATAATAATAATAATAATAATAATAATAATAATAATAATAATAATAAATAATAGCACCGGGCTGAATAACAACATGGATGTGCTACACCGGGCTCCCTATACAAAAACATATCTAATCCAATAACATCGATGGAATTAGCCAAAAGAACCGGTGGAAGATTTGAAGGAAGCGGTCTTTTAACGAAGATAATTTTTTTAAGAATATTTTTTATTCTTAAAAAATGAAATTTCACTGCAATACAAAGCACAGGACCTCCTATGTACGATGTCTCAATGAAACACGTGCGATCACACACGCAAAACCAACACCGGAAAGTTTACAAACTATATAAAAAAAAGAAATGGAACAAAATAGTAAGTACATATATTGAATAATTACGCATACACTTGAACGTGTACACAATGATATATACGTTTTGATACCCATAGAACTACACATGCATCTTAATGTTTACAGAACTACGTAAAAATCACAGGACACACTTACGGATACGAAAACACATATCACAAACGAAGCAAAACCAAAACTTTTTTTCTTTCTTCTTTGTTTATTTTCATTTTGTGAACAAATACAGACAGTGAACCATTCATAAGTTTAAAACGCCACACACACACAAAAATACACTATGCCTGGAGATAAATCTATCAACAAAAAAAATACAGATGAATACCGATCTGCTAGCCTTAAAAAACTACGCTACGAGCAATGTTTACATGCTGAGAACTCGGTGACGGTGTTGTCTCAAAAAACTGACCCTAAACAGACAAATCCGTCCCCGAATGTCAACGCCAAAGCTCGTCATGCTTCAATGATAACAAGGCAGATCACAAACCAGAGTGGTTATCGACCGAATCACAAAGGGCCACTCACTCGAAATAGATCTGCTAGCCTTAAGAAGCTACGTCACGAAAGCTCGGAGACGGTGTTGTCTCAAAAAACTTACCCTAAACAGACAGATCCGTCCCCTAGCGTCAACGTCGAAGCTTGTTATGCCTCACTGTTAATAAAACAAAATATAAACCGCAATGGTCATAGACCGGATTATAAAGGACCACTTACTCGGATAATGAACCAGATCCGAGACGAGAAATCTGCTACTGGTTCAAATCTTCCCGACACACAGGAGCTGGAAGTACCCCACAACCGGAATATTCCAACAGATGGCCATCCATGCTCGTCATCAAATAACCAAAAGAAAAAGAATGAAAAATGGTCTAGGGAAGATAATAAAGAAGTTCTTAGAGCCTTCTACCGTGCCATATATTTCCCTACAGATAAATCTAATACTGTACAAACCTACTTAAACTGGAGACAGAAACACCTTGCAGTAAGACCCTACATAGACAGTAATAAACTTGCCAACGTCAGAAGAAACATTATAAAAAAAAAATTACTAACTGAAGTAGAGATTGACCAAATTAAGCAAGCAGTAAAGGATAAAAAGAATGAAACTGCAGCTAAAGAAGATACTACAGAGGAAATAATTATAAACCAGCCCAAGGCTGATGAAAATACAGTAATAATTGAAAGAGTTAAGGTAACTGATAGGCAAAATAAAATACTCTCTGAACCAACCATAAACACTAAGGCAGGTGAAAATCAAATAGATGAAGGAAGTCATACAGAAATCGACGCAACAGAACTACATGATCTAAAAAATCAAATCATGATTGAATGGCTGAAAATTAAAGAAACTAGTATGAATGAACGCGACACTCTCCCCAAAATTCGCAATTCTAACCAAAACCTGAAAATAATTGGTAAAATCCGCCTTGCACTTAAGGATATAATTTCAGCTAATGATGTTGATATTACAGATCTCAACCACCTGTACTATGCATCCGCAAGAATCTCAACGATTCTATGTGGTGAAAAGATTAGAAAAAGACAACACTCCCACAAAAAGCCTTCTTGGCAAGAACGCATTCAACACCAAATTAAGCTGCTTAGATCTGACATAGAATGTTTGAAAAACCTTAAATTTGACAAGAGTATCAAACCTACAAAGACCCAAAAACTAAAGAAAAAATATAACATGAAAACCATAGTTGACATTGATGCCACCATAGAAACCATCAAGCAAAAGGTATGTGCTAAAGCTGCCCGCATAGCAAGGTATGAAAAGCGTGTTAAATTCTTCCGAGATAATAACATGTTCAAAAATAACCCCAAAAATTTCTACAGGAAGATAGGGAAAACACCAGTAACAATAAAGTCTGTCCCATCAAAAGAAGAAGTGCAAGAATTTTGGAATAAAATCTGGGCAGAAGATAAAACACACAATGAAAAGGCCCCTTGGATTGATAGAATAGCTACAGACCTAGACTCCTTAGAGGAGCAAAAGTGGGAGGGGGTCAGGGTAGAAGATATAAGATCTGCTCTCAGGAGGTCAAGCAAATGGAAGTCTCCAGGAAAGGATAAAATTCCTAACTTCTGGTTGAATGCCTTCCCAGAAAGCCATGAACTGCTAACAAAACTTTACAACGATGTTTTGCAAAATCCTAGTTTGATGCCCTCTTGGCTAGTTAATGGTTTAACATTCCTGCTTCCAAAAAATGAGGAAACAAACGAACCAAAAAATTATCGCCCCATAACCTGCTTAACAACAATGTATAAGACGCTAACATCTGTCCTAACCGAGTACACCTATAGTTTTTTAATAGAAAGTAGCATATTCCCTAATGAGCAAAAGGGATGTAAACGTGGATCTTATGGTTGTAAAGATCAGCTACTCATCAATAAGATGATCTTAGAAGATTGTCACAAGCGACACAAAAACTTGTCAATAGCCTGGATAGACTATAAAAAGGCCTTTGATAGCCTACCACATAGCTGGATTAGGAAATGTCTGGAAATGTATAAAATAGCTCCTACTCTGCGAAACTTTTTATCTGTAAGTATGAGATCATGGAGAACCACACTGATGTTGAACAATGACAATGAATCTCTAAATGCTGGAGATGTAAGAATTTCATGTGGCATTTTCCAGGGTGACTCACTATCACCACTCCTCTTCTGTCTAGCCCTAATACCGCTCTCAAAATTGCTCAATGATGCACAGTATGGTTATAAAATATTTGATAAAAATATAAATCATCTCATTTACATGGATGATTTAAAGCTCTTTGCAAAAAATGACCAACAACTCAAAGGCCTACTAGCGATTGTTAAACAATTCAGTGATGACATCAGGATGCAATTTGGCCTTGATAAATGTGCAAAAGCTATCTTTATCAAAGGAAAAATGACAAATACATCTAATGTGAACCTTGACCAGCAAAATGTCATAAAAGAGTTAGAACCAGCGGAGAGCTACAAATACCTAGGGGTAATTGAAGGGGACAATATCAAGCACTCAGTGATGAGGGAAAGGATCAGAAGAGAATGTTATCGCAGGGTGAGAGCAATACTGAAGACAGAGCTGAACGCGAGAAACAGGATCGAAGCGATCAATGCTCTAGCCATACCAGTCGTGACTTACAGTTTCAACATCGTTAACTGGTCAATTACTGAAATATGTAATGTTGACAGAAAAATACGAAAACTGTTGACAATGCATAGAATGCACCACCCTAAGGCAGATATAGAACGTCTTTATCTGCCAAGAAAAGAGGGAGGTCGAGGACTACTACAGCTGGCATTATCAATGAAGGTAGCCACAATTGGCCTAGACACCTATATGAAAAACTCTGAGGACTGGATGCTAAAACTTGTCTTAAAATATGAAAGCAAGAAAGCATCTTACTCAGTAACAAAACAGGCAAAGGAATATCTAAGTGAATTCCAATTGCAACAAATTCAAGAATTAGACGAACTAGAAACACCTACAGAAAAAGCTAAGCGCTTGAAAACCCGTGCTAAAATTGCTGCCTTAGCTATTATGACTGAAAAATGGCATGGAAAACCTCTCAATGGCAAATACCCAAAGAGAGCGAATAATGCAGATATTGACAAAGCCCTTACCCACCAATGGTTAATGGCCTCTGGATTGAAATCAGAAACAGAGGGGTTTATCATAGCAGCCCAAGATCAATGCCTAC
Organism: Octopus bimaculoides; assembly: GCF_046866305.1. NCBI lineage: Eukaryota > Metazoa > Mollusca > Cephalopoda > Octopoda > Octopodidae > Octopus > Octopus bimaculoides. Next base: position 25,862,342 of record NC_142929.1, on the reverse strand, counting down.
CTACAAAGAACTACCAGGCCAACATATTAAAGAACGGCAGCTCCCCATTATGTCGTATATGCCAACAACAAAATGAGACCATCGATCATGTTGTCTCCATGTGCAGTCTGCTTGCGCCTACAGAGTATCTCAACAGGCATGATAGAGCTGCACAATATATTCACTGGGTAATATGCAAAAACCTGGACTTGCCCCATGATAAAAACTGGTGGGAACACAAACCACCCCCAGTACTTGAAAATGATCACATTGCACTCCTCTGGAACTTCACCATTCAAACTGACAGAAAGATAGACGCAAATAGGCCAGACATCATACTGAAAGACTTCAGACAAAAATCATGCCTCCTCATTGATATGACTGTCCCAATTGATATAAACGTATCTGTCAAGACCTACCAAAAACTGAGCAAATATAAAGATCTTGAAATAGAAATTAGCAAAATGTGGAATCTGAAGACGAAAACAATACCTATTGTCATAGGTGCCCTGGGAATGACAGCGAAACGGGCTGATTACTACCTAGCTCAGATACCAGGAAACCCCAAAATGGCTGAAGTCCAAAAGATAGTGCTCATGGGAACTGCCCATATCCTACGTAAAATACTGTCTATGTGATCTCAAATTTTAAAGCAAACATAATTTTCTTATGGTTTCTTAAACATTCACTTGAACAAAACTGTACAAATCCAAATATATGGTACCCTAGGCATAACACCTACATGAACTTCTAACTTGTTGTCTCTTGAGGTCTCTGGGTGAGACTTGGATCCAACTTGTACAAATGCAAAACAAAAGTCAAACATAAAATAATAATAATAATAAAAATAAATAAATAAATAATAATAATAATAATAATAATAATAATAATAATAATAATAATAATAATAATAATAACAATAATTCTAAGTACCAAGATTGAGTAGTGCTAGTATTCCTGAATGCATTTGTAATTCATGTAATGTATGCTCAGTAAACGGCACTTACCGAGAAAATTCTGTTGTCCATGCCACCAATGTCATACTTAGCAATAACCAAAACGGAATAGATTGCACGAGTATGGCAGTTAGTTTAACATGAAATATTAGTCAACGTAAATATGCATGAATGTAGATTTACATGCAATTTTCTTCATTCTCATTCGCAGATTATACTGCTTTTTATTCGTCCTTAACTTTCCACACTCATGCGTTTTCTTTGCAAAACACACGAAAATGACGTCGAATTTACACTCATTCTAAAAGCAGATGCCTCTAATATAGGAATGCTAATGTTGTCGGAATATAAATTATTACCCTACCACTATAGATATCATAGAAATACCATCAACAAATCCACTATAAAACATGAGCATCATGCTTGCAGAATTCTGAAGGTTGTTAATATGCGAGGTCTCATAAATCGGGGTATACATTCTAGTATAGTCTTAAACTTGGAAAACTGCATAGCAAAAACCAGCCTTCAACTTGAAGTGTAGAAAATACGTTATCTAATGTCAATTCCTAACATTCCTAACATTCTTCAAAGCACAGGTGCCACCCGCAATACGGTACCGTTCGCATATCAGACATGGTGCCACTATAATGTCACTATTACATTTACATATGAATGAATAATATCATGCATCCAGCTCATTGGAATAAAGCCACTAAATATTCCGCTCCAAACAGGATGTCGCATCTCTCTATCTTACCATCGACAATCATAGTCTTATAACAATATCAAATGCGCAGATTCGTGTGCAGAGGTTCTTTTTTGAACCAAATTAAGAAATTGTAAAATATTTGTATAACTTCTGCTTCAAATATCTATAGTGAATTCTGCTTGAGAGTTTAAGATTAGCATAAAATTAAAATACCTAAATAGATAATAATGTACATCTCTTTCAGAATAGTGTGCGATATTACATTATTAATCCAGTTAAAGTATCTCATTTATTTGAATTGTTTTGCTTGTTGTGAAAAATTATGTGGGTGGCGTTCAAACTTAGCGGGCTAATGGTATTTTTCAAATTTGTCTGTGAGAAAGACTACAGTTTCTAGCAAGCCAAAACAGAGAGCCAACTTAATGATTCCAATAGAATATATTTCACCTCACTTCTCTCTATCGCTGTATAAACCATCCATAGTTAAATATAATTTTCTCACATAAAGATTCAATATGCAGAATTATGCCGCAAGAAATGAAATCATCATTAGTAGTGTGAGCAGTGACTTTGAATAAGTAAAGAAATAGAATAGAATAAAAGATCTGCTGATATAAGACGGTAGATTACAGAACAGAATAATAAGTTTACTACCACAAAGAAAATCTTATGAATCTTATTTCAGGCTGTTATTGTAATTCATAAGCTTCATTTAATGTTTTAGTTGATACTGTTATTTAAAAGAAATATATTACAGAAGAGATTTCAAAGAAATGCTGCATTTATGTAAGATTTCCTTATTAATATTCGACATGAAAATTATTAGCAGAATTTTAATTCAAATTTAGCTCTAGAATATCACACATATAAACATATATAGATACGTGGAATGGGAATAGCATATAATTACACATACATATATACACACAAAACACACAAACAGACACACATGCACGCAGATACACTTCGCACGGCCGTGCACACACACACACACACACACACACACACACACACACACACACACAGGAATACAATTTGTACATGAATGTATGCACGTAGCCATAAATACAGGAATACACACAAATGCATGCACACGCATACACACCCACACAATGAACAGAGCAATCTTTCAATTCCCAGCAAAATGCGTTTTAATGCGTGTGTGTGTGTGAGAGAGAAAGAGAGAGAGAGAGAAAAATAGAGAGAGAGAAAGAGAAGTTGAGAGAGTGCGTATGTCTTTATATGTAAATATATACACAATTACGATTGTTCTAAGTCGCTCTCGAACAATGCCATACTTGATGTTTCTCTTAAACAATGATATGTACTATATTGCAAACAAGCCAAAGCATGATCCAGAAAATAATAAAAAGACAACCAACTAATGCCCAATATCATAATGTCAATGTAAATTAACATGAATACAACAGACACGTATAGCTTTCATTTCAGCATGAAGAAATTAAAAAAATGGAAAGACAGCTGGCCATTAAAATCACTTTCAAACTCAACTGTGTCAGTCTCCAGGTTTCAACTGTGCAATGAAAATTTTGACACCTAAAATAAATTAAAAGAAAATTTAATAGGTTTTATTTTTTCTTCAATAACTTGAATAACATTTCAGTAAAGTAATTACTTCAATTTCGACACGCGATCTCAGACAAGCTCACGTGCTAGAGATGTACCACTCTATGAATTTTGAAGGCATACAAAAGACTTTTGAGAATGTCATGAACAGAACATAGGACTAATGATGGAGTAATAAAAAAAAAATTATTAAACAACATTAAAGGGATAAAAAACATTTTTTGAACCATTCAGAAAAGACTTGCCCACAAGAGACATGTGACAGAAGGAAAAGAAACGAAAGGCAAAAGAGAATGACAGTTGGGTGGGGGGAAACTCGTGTAGAAAAATAACATAAAGAACTAGATATGCTTAAAATGCAGTAAGCGTGTCGGAGTAGAGTAGCAGGTGAAAGACTGGGCTGGTTATATATGACACTCAGGTTCAACATGTTGATGACTATTAACTTGTTTACGACACGAATAACTCAAACCTTAGGAGAAACTCAATGCCTTGAAAATGTGTATAATAATAGTGAATTGTTATGAATGTGCTTTTCTTTTCCTCCTACGAGTTTGTCATAACAATTATAAATTTACTCGCAAAGATTACCGGCCTTGCTCGGAATTAAAATAGCATACGTTCTTTATTGTTTTTGTTGTTTCAGTTATGTGAGTGCGGCCATGCTGGAGCACCACTGTTGGTCGAACAAATCAGGATCTATTCTTTGCAAGCCTAGTACTTATTCTATCAGTGTCTTTTGGTGAACCGCTAGGTTATGGGAACGTAAACACAGCAACATGGGTCGTCAAGTAATGGTGTGGGTACATACACACACACACACACTCACACACACACACACACACACACACACACGCACACACACACACACACACACACACACACACACACACACACAAACACACACATATGACAGTCTTCACTCAGTTGCCGTGTATGAAATCCACTCACAAATATTTGATCATCCCAAGGCTATAGCATATATATATATATATATATATATATATATATATATATATATATGTATGTGTGTGTGTGTGTGTGTGTGTGTGTGTGTGTGTGTGTGTGTGTGTGTGTGTGTGTGTGTGTGTGTAGAAGGTTGAAAATGAACATACGAGTTGATATATATGGAAAAAGAGTCAAGGTAGAAAATGTTAAAATAATTTTATAAAAAAACATTTCAGTACCGGTTTCAGTCATTGAGACTTTTTCAACTGTAAGTATGGAAAACAGTTAAATTTTGAAAAAAATTAAAAGAAAAGACTTTAAAAAAAATATTTGTATAGTATTCAAATACAAGGGGCATTTTCCTTGTTTCTGCCTGTCTCTGTCTCTCTTGTTTACTCTTGTGGGTTCGAGGTCGTTGTGAATTCTTGGCAGGGAAGAAGAAGAAGAAGAAGAAGAAGAAGAAGAAGAAGAAGAAGAAGAAGAAGAAGAAGGAGGAGGAGGAGGAGGAGGAGGAAGAGGAAGAGGAGAAGAAGAAGAAGAAGAAGAAGAAGAAGAAGAAGAAGAAGAAGAAGAAGAAGAAGAAGAAGAAGAAGAATGTGGGAGTGTCATGATAGTAGTAGTATGTTATTTCAAACCATGTCTTTTTGAGTTTGTTTGTTTTGGTAATATTTGTTGGAAATAGGAGGTCAAATCTGAGTGGGTCCAAACATTAGAAAAGTTCTTAGATAGCTAATATGAATGCAACGTCATTACTGTGCTACCACAAACTTAATATATTAGCAACCAACTATTAGAAGCCTTTTGTCTATTATCTTGTCTAATCTATGAGCGTTCTATAAAATTGGTGTGATAGGCATTTCTCTTCGTCTCATGAATAAAACTCTAGAGTTAACCCACTTAGTAATCTTAACAGAGTCATTTATCATATTAAACATTTCTGGTGATAATACAGCCCAATAGTTAGGGAGTACAGGAAAATATTACTCACTGAAAATTAATCAGATTGCGTAGTTTGCCACACAAGTAGCAAGAAATATGTGTTGCCGTTACATCCTACTGCTGAGTTGATAATATATTTTCCTTGTGTAGATATTAAGTAATAGAAATTGTAATCTCCATCTCATTGTTTTTTTTTATTTGCTATTGTTGTACATTTTTTAACTCATCTCATTACCAGATTACTATTGTCTCTTTTAACTATTGTTTGATAATAAATGTATGCATACATGTATTTATATATTGACATGTGCTTGTGTCATGTACTCGTTTAAAACATACATTATATATATATATATATATATATATATATATATATATATATATATATATATATATAAACAATTGCAGCGTGGAAGGTGTTTATAAGCCATTTAAAATTACACACAAAATCCGTTAGATTCACTTCAACATTTAAATTTAATTTGTCAAAATATTTTCGTCGCTTTGAGACCGCAACCTGGTCACTGACAAAATTCGATGCAGCACAAAATTTTGTCAGTGAACAGGTCGCGGTCTCAAAGCGACGAAAATATTTTGACGAATCAAATTTAAATGTTGAAGTGAATCTAACGGATTTTGTGTGTTATTTTAAATGGCTTATAAATACCTTCCACGCTGCAATTGTTTTCGTTCCAGCACACGATCTCAGATCAGGTCACTTGCTATGCAAGTACATCTCCGTAATATATATATATATATATATATATATATAGACACGCACAAACATACATACATACATACACACATGCATACATACATACATACATACATACATACATGCATACATGCATACATACATACATACATACATACATACATACATACATACATACATACGCATTACTGCTCCTTCATGTACTACACATACTGTGTACATGTGCTTAACGGAACTATGTAAATGTCAGTATTTTCATGTTGAAAACGCACTTTGACAGAAAGAGTAAAACATTTCAGTTTGTGATTTCTAGAGTTTTGAGGCTCGACTTGTGCTGAGCAAGGCCTTTTCTGAAGAAAAGTAGTTGTGCTGCGAGATTAATCTCACTTTCTCATGTGTCAACTCCCTCAGTAGTGAAACTGCGGTTGGAGACATCGTTATATGGTAGATACTGAATGTCACTTCCGTACTTTAAGGTATGCCACCCAGCTTGACGTTGCTGTATATTGCCATTCTTATCACTGAATTTTCACAATTGATAGTTGGGTTTATCTTTCCACAGTCCGCAAAAACGTAGCATTTATACCCATAATGTGACAAACCATTTATATATTTCATAAAGCTACTCTCAACCAAGTTCAATTGGCCTGCCAGTGTGCTTCCCAAGATGAGATATACTGCCGCAAGCAAATACTCGGATCAGTCTGACCATCAGTTTGGAACGAAAGGAAAAGAAACATTCTCAGAAAAGTGATTAGAAGACTACTCACTAATTGTTCTGTTCTTTGCTGATATTCTGTATATTTTCATTCAGATGTGTTCGCTTTTAGGCTAATCACATGGTTGAATGTGTGATGCGATTAGAATTGTAACGGATTATGTAGTGGTTGGTTTTGTTGGTGGAATCCTATTTAAAGTTAATAAACTGTCTGTGCATATGATCTGAAGTTCATTAGCACGACATTTGACCTATGTTGGCATGCTGAAATGAGCTTTGTTCTTCTTCTCTTGATACGGGTGGCAGGATTTATGCAATGAATCAGAGGTCAAAGAACTTAGAAATATTTATGTTGGTTTCTTGTTTGAGCATAACGTAATGAACAGCAGTGCTGCGTCAAGCGCCCTTTAAAAAAGGTTTATTCATTCTAAGCAAGATTGTGTATTATATATATTTTTGAAGGTTTTCATTTTATGGTGCTGGAGACCAGTTGTAATTGTTGCATGCTGCTATTGTTTTTCACTGTATCTTTTGTCCAAAGATACCTGCATTGTACCTCCTTAAGGCATTGGATAAGCTCATTTTTGATACTGAGCGTCAGATTTCGTTTAGACAATGACTGCGCTGCGATACCTCATTAAATTATCAAATGTTTGATGTGTATGTCAAAAGGATATTTTCTTCTTGATGCTTCTGTGTCGATGACTGATAGTGGTTGACTGGGTGATTTAATTTCCCATGTATGGGTAATGCAGAAAAGTCTGTTATATTCTATGACTCTTAAGATCCCGAAGGAAAATCATAAGCATAAATGCACTAAGCCAGTGTATTCCTATATTTCCAACGATATTGTGTCTCCCTTCTTTTGTTGCCAAATGTGGTTTCTCTCTCTCATATATTTATATATATATATATATATATATGTGTGTGTGTGTGTGTGTGTGTGTGTGTGTGTGTGTATAAATATGTATATATGTATATATATATGTACATATGTATATATATATATATATATATATATATATATATATATGTATATATATCTGAATGTGTGTGCATTTGTCTTCTACTTGCATGCATGTCCCAGGTGCATATGCACGTATGTGTATGTGTGGTTGTATGTGTTACGAATATGCGACGCGCATTAGTAAATGTGCGCAATGGCGTGATTGATTTAAAAAAAATATGCTGGTGAAAATTTAAGGATAATTTTCGCCATGGCATAGTGCAGTTGGCACCTAATCATATCGCATGACACTTTCGTTAATTAAATTCATTAAATCAATAACATATTTTTTTCCACGTCATTGCAGTAGTAAACCGAGTTCCCAAATGTATTTATCTGAAATATTTTCTAAACATAAAAAAATCTTTACAGATATTGAACGAGGCGCCAAATGCTTTTATTTCTAATAGCATGGTCAGGCACACGCACACGCAGACACACACACTACATACACACACACAAACACACGCACATACACGCATACACACACACACACACACACACACACACTCACGCAAGCGCACACACAACAAACACACACACACACACACACAAGCACACACACACACACACACACACACACACACACACACACACACACACACACACACACACACACACATATATATATATATCAAATCAAGAGAGAAAGAGAGAAAAGAGAGAAAGCAAGAGAGAGTCAACAGACGGGATCCAGAGATTCTCAATATAGAAAACACACCAAGGCAGCGAGCTGGCAGAAACGATAGCACGCCGGTCGAAATGCCTAGCGGAATTTCGTCTGCTGTTACGTTCTGAGTTCAAATTCCGCCGAGGTCAACTTTGCCTTTCATCCTTTCGGGGTTGATAAATTAAGTACCAGTTACACACTGGCCGATGTAATCGACTTAATCCCTTTGTCCCTGTTTGTCCGATCTATGTTTAGCCCCTTGTGGGCAATAAAGAAAGAAGAAACGTTAACACGCTGGGCGAAATGCTTAGCGGTATTTCGTCTATATTTACGTTCTGAGTTCAAATTCCGCCGAGGTTGATTTTGCTTTTCATCTTTCGGGGTTGATAAACTAAGTGCCAGTTGCGTACTGGAGTCGATGTAATCAGCTGCCCCCCCCCATCTCCCTAAAAATTTCGGACTTTGTACCTAGAGTAGAAAAGAATGTAGAAAACACTACGAGATCTTTAGTGAGACCCAAGGTTTTGCTCTCTCTTTCTCTCTCCCGCTCTCTCTCTTTCTCTCTCTCTCTCATTCACAAACTTGAGCTCGATTCCCAGGTAGTGAGCTCGATTCCCAGACCGGGCTTTGTGTAGTGCTCTTGAGCAAGACACTTTATTTCACGTTGCTCCATTTCACTCAGCTGTGGAAGTGCGTTGCGACGTCACTGGTGCCAAGCAACTGCTGGTCTTCCATAAACAACCTTGTCTGGACCTGTTCTTTGGAGGGGAACTCTCTTGGTGTAATCTCCTGGTCATTCATGATCGAAGGGGTCTACTTCATATACGTATATATATATATATATATATATATATATATATATATATATATATATATATATACATACCTGCGTTATATATGACTCAGTGTTTGCGTGAGTGTGTGGTGTATATGTGTGATTGTATGTATTTATATGTGAGTGTGTGTAGGTACGCTTGGTTTCTTGGACATATTTATTAAATAAGAAGATTTTATACTTTCATAACTTTGGTTTTTCACCTGTAAATGCATCAGTAAGAGGAATTTTCGCAGGCAACCTATTTGATGATAGAGCCTGTTAGCGTGAAATTTAAAGATATGAAAATGTCTTCCTCTTTAGTTGATATAAGATTATGATGTATCTTTTTACCATATGTTGCATGACAGTATTTCACGTTAAAATATTTTCATGTGAAGGAAACAAGCTAACTCGATAATTATATTTATTCATTCAATGTTAGTTAAGATTGCTCGCCCAAAACAACTTGAATGTTTAATACTTTATAAACCTCAAACTGAGTTTCTCATTAATTTTCGTAACATTCTTTATAAATGAGAAGATTTTGGTTTTGCTGTTGCAACGTAAACGTTCATTTTTCTTAGCTTTAGAGAAAATGTACTTAAGATTGTACTACATTCATTTTACTCCCTATTTCTGGGATTTGTTAAAAAGAAGTTTTTTCTTTGCATTAGTGTTTCATTTCTATTTTAATTAAATCTCTCAACATTCTGACTATTCTCAGTTATTTCATTTCTAATCTATTCTATATCTGTGTTCCTTTTCTCAAGTTCAAAAACAACTTTGGTTTTATTCAGGTGATTAATAATTATCCTTATTGTTTATCAGTCATTTTCGTAACCCTATACTAGACACTTTGTTATATTCATTTAATTCTCCTTTGTGAATATCTTTCTATATAAATGCCTGAAAGCTGTATTTTAATTACAGTTACTGTTATCTGTTTTTTTATTGAACCCTTTTCGAAACATATAACTATCGCATTACCAGATCAACTTGAAGAACCATACCAATTAGTAGGTAGGCTGATTTTTGATATCAATATAATGCGATTCCTATAGAGCGTTGTTAGCATTGTTTCATAACCTTTACTTTTGTTGCATATGTGGAAGACCATTAAAATCTTTCTGCTAATTAATTGATATTATTTTTATTTGTAAATTAATCATGTCTTTGCTGTGTATGCTGGATTTCTATCCACATGAGTATTTGAAACATCTATTTTGCATTTTGTTTTCCTGCAAATATTGTTTGTAGTTTTTCTAGTGTTTCTTGTTCAGATTCTATTCATTTTCGTGATCCATTGAAGTGACATTTTCAGATCTTGATCATAAATCTCTATACCTTTCTTTTCCATATTATTTGTTTGTTTTACATATTTCTATAAGAGACGTTTTCAGAAGGTACCCGTTTGCCTCTGTGACCATTGTAACTGAAATATTAATACGTTGAGTTCAGTGCAAAATTTATCGTTCACAACTATCTACTGTATGCCCATGATGGTCTAATATAATATTCGTTTTATAATTTTGCTGATTTATTATCAAATGTTGTATTTGAAAGCTCTTGGCTAAGTCATATTAAGGTACATTTTTAATTCGTTAAATATTGCCATCTTTAGATTATTACCATTACAAGACATTTAATTTTCGGTACTTCTTGATTGAAATTTTGATAAAAAATGTCTCCATATTTTTGTAGGTGTCGTGCTGCAACGCATATTGCATTTTGTAACTATGGTATTATCGATTTTGTTCTTTGCCATGACGCTATACCTATCTCCGTGGTAAAGTTTTCGAAGTTGTTTTATGATATTTTCGTTAATCGTATTTCCCTTATGCATTAATTTATGTTTTATAAATCTATATCTGGTATATTACTTTTTGATTTTAAGCATATATCTTCTTAAGTAATCTTGCATTCAGGCATTCTAACAAAATTTACGTTAACATCGGGTCCAGTGATGTTTTGGGAAAGAAAATAAATTTAAAGTGTACATTTATGTGAACGCATTTTTTTTTGTTTTATTTGTGGAATTTACGAAACAATGTCCTTAAATTTATTTAGATCTCATTTTTCTAATGTAATTACTACTGATTTATTCGTTCCAGCCGATACAACATATTCATCTACATTTCCATTCTGGACTTGATGCAAACGATGGGGTTTTAGACTATATCCTCTATTATCCTTTGATTTGAGTGCTGTTTATTTTCAGAATTCATTGGATGTGCGCTTGCTTTCCTTTACTGTTGTTAGTCATGGCTAGAATGTTCATGTGGTGATCGGTTGGGAAAAGACTTGATTGTTCATAATAAATTATATCTTATTCAGGAGAGACCCTTGATATTTAACGCAAAACTTAGCCAAATGCTTAACAGAAATAAGGGAAATTTTGTAGTTTGATATTTTTGCTTCGTAGATTGTGAAATCGTGTTATCAGTAGAAAGAGCATTTAAAGAACTGCGAAAGGATGCCATGGTCAGTTGGTATTTCCTCATATGTAAAGATTGCACGACTGATATACATTACTTGACGAAATCTTCGTGGCATTCACTGTATTCCGAGGAAATAGTCATTTTGAAACGTTAATATTTTTAAAGATAATATATTATTTTCCTGTATTCTAATCTAGTCCACGTCTCGGTACTCGGGTACACGACTTGTTGTTTCAATAAGTGTTCAAATAATCTATGATGCACAGAAGAAATGGTGTTCAGATATGGTAACCAAAGCAGCGCTTCCGTAAACATCACTACAACGTTCTGCAGGACTGATTTCTGTCTACAGGCATACGTAAACTTTGAGGTGAGGCTTAAGTATTTTGCTCATAAAATTGTCGATCCTTAGGTCAGGTGCAATGAAAAATAGATTAGTAGGCGTATATTTCATAAATTCAACAGCCTTCAATTTAAATACTGGCAAGTAAATTTACTCTAAAGGATTAACCTGCTAATCATAGATATTTTCTGAAGAGCATCGTTCTTATTAAGTTTCGATGGCTATTTTAAAACTAGCAGCGAAATCTCGTGAAAGCATTCCACATAATCTAAATACAAAAAATACCTGATATTGTAATCCATTAAAAATACTCCTAAAGAGACAGCTCAGTTCGTATGGAATACCTTTGATCATTGATCTGCCCGACCAAGTTGCGTTGGGATTAAAATACAAGCACAGTAATCTCTGATAACTTTGGGATAACCTGTTAATCTAAAGTATTCTCCAAGGGTAGTGAGTAAGACATCTTCACCATAGTCTTAATATCCACTATGTTTCATTTCATAGCAAGACTATAGATATTTTAGCTTGCAGAGAAACTCCAATAAAATGAATGCTTCTAAAATGTGTTTATTTTTTAAAATGTCTTCCTGCAGTTTTGAACAGAATTACTAATAAACCATTACAGTATTCCAAATTACCAATAATAGTTTGTCTGTCGGGGCATGTGTTCGTGTGTTACACTTTGAACAATCCTAAACTGTTAAGTGAAATCGAACACATAATTGAATTATTTAACACAATGGAAACATATTATGAAATCATGCTTGGTTGTAAGTTTCCAACAAGCTGGTCACTGGCTCACTGTATTCCTGTCAGCAATAGCCAAGTGAGATTCCCTAAAGTGATGTTCAATAAACATCTCGTGATAATTTAGTTTCCCTTCCCGCTCATTATATCTCAAACACAAGATGTCGGAAAACTTTAGATTAAGGTAGAAGACATTGTGTCAATGTGCCTTGCAGCAGCATTGGATTTTTGTCGTAGAGAACGTAATTTGTTTGCGGAACAAACATCTTAACTGCCCATACAGTCATGCCTACACTATGCCGTCCATCAACTATCTATCTATCTATCTATCTATCTATCTATCTATCTATCTATCTATCCATCTATCTATCTATCTGCCTGCCTGTCTGCCCACACACACATCCGCGCGTGCACACATAATATTCACATGTATGCACAGCCCACATATGTGCTTATATGTTTATATATAAAAAAACATATGTATAGTTTATTTGAATGTGCATGTATGTGAAGTGCATGTGTTACACTTTCACGTGTATCTGTTTATAGTTATATCAGTGACATTTATCACACAAAACATAAGCTAATTTCTAAATAGAGGACATGATTCATTGATAAGAAAAATCTTGGTTCAAGCAACAAATGTTATAAATAACTTAGATTTCATGAAAATATATCTTACAAAACATAAGGAATGCTGTACAAGAAAATATTGCTGCATTGTTTGAGAAATGCATCATTCGTAAAGATTCTAGGTCAGAAAATCAATATCTCTATGGCTCTTTATATTAACTTGCAGGGCTCTAGGATTACCATGTTTTATAAATATTCTTATTACTTCATAAATTTAATTGATTTTCATACTATTGTCTTATTGCTTTAAAATTTTCGATTATGACTCCGATCTCCTTCCATAGTTTTAAACTTCTTGAAAGCGTAAAATTCGAACACATACCATGGCAAGCAAAATTACATTATTTTAAACTAATAATACTTCCCTGACCTTTTGAAAAGATTGGCTCTGATAAACTCTGAGAAGAGTATCGACAGTAAATTTAATAAAATTCTATCGACAAAACTAACACAGCGCCAGAACAGGTAACCCACTTACGACACAGGGGAATAATAACATAAAAAACAAATAAAAACAACACAATCAAAATAAGACAAAAGAAAGCGAAACAAAATTAGAATACAGTGGCTATTAGTCAACGATCCGTTTTATAAAGCTTCGCGAAGGTGTTTCAAAGGTAACCATAATTGTGCCTTCTCAAAATCTTCCAGTGTGCAATTCCACTATCTAAACATGTTTCATTTCGTGGAGCATTACCTGTAATGTATAGCAGGTCTAATGACCTTGTTGATAGTCCAAATTTAGATCAACTGACCGTTTGTAAGTAAAGTTGACCGTTAAAAAGATTTTGTTGCTGATTCCTCTAGACAACAAAGAATTTGCTACTAGTGTAAAACATGTATTTTAGACTAAATCGAGGATGCTGATTCCGAATTCGCACTCAGAATTTGTCTAGCATGTTAGCATTTTGAGTTATGCGCATACGCAAGATTATAACTATACTTTCGGTATATCAATGCAAAGACATTGCTATATGGTTCAAAAATTCACTTCATAACCTACATTTTAGGATTCCGGTTTCACTGACTGAAACATTGAGAAAATTACTTTTACTATATACTCGTGTCGAAGCTAGCTTGTGAGAGGAATTTACAAGACCGAAATAGTGATGAAACCCATCATATATAAATGAAAATAACCATACGTGTGGGTTCCTGAAGGACTGTATATTTACCTACACAAAAGAATCCATCCATCCGTCCATCCATCCCTATATATATATATATATATATATATATATATATATATATATACATATATATGTATGCTGAGAATCCCTTCGGTCATGACTGACCATGGGATTGCACCCAGAAAGTTACCCTCCGAGGCACAAGTCCAAGCAAGGTTGTTTATGGAAGACCAGCAGTTGCCCATGCATACCGGTCCCCCGTCTCCACGCCACCAGAGTTATCCAAGGGAAAGGCAAAAGCCGATAGAGTTTGGCACCTGTGACGTCGTAACTCATTTCGACACCTGAATGAATTGGAGCAACGTGAAATGAAGTGTCTTGCTCAAGAACACAACATGCAGCCCGGCCTGGGATTCGAACTCACAATCTCGCGATCGTAAGCTAGACGCTCTAACCACTGAGCACATACACACACACACACACACATATATATATCCGCTCGTAACGTGAAATCCTCTTTCTTTTCTTTCCAATAACACTGTACTTATTCCACAACCTCGCGTTCCTGTTTATTCGTATTTTTTCTTGCTTGTTCATGTTTGGATTGACTATATATATATATATATATATATATATATGTGTGTGTGTGTGTGTGTGTGTGTGTGTGTGTGTGTATGTGTGTGTGTGTGTGTGTGTGTGTGCTTGTGTGTGTGTAAATGTGTGTATGCATATGTATTCATAAATCCAGCAGCATGGTTTCTAATTTTTTCTCTAATATTATGTTTAGAAATGTTTCAGCTTAAATTATTGTTTCGAATTTAAAATCAGTTTATGGTTGAAATAAGTACCAATAAAATTAACGAAGGAGCAAATGTTGTTCGTAACTGATACATTTGCGCTCTTAATACTCTAACGTTTCTACTCAATTTCCATTTCAATGTCTTTTAATTGCCATCGAGCTTGCGTGCAAGGAAATATTGTAGACATTTAGCAAGTGCTAATCGAAAAATATATTACAAATCTTCTAAACTATATTTGCTGACGTCAGCAACACTATAATATGATATTTACTGACATATTCAAAGGTAATGTTTGAATTAAATGGGTATTTATATTCTTCTAACCTAAAAAAATATGTATATGTGACGTTGTTTCTAATATGATATTAATATCCTTGTTAAGTGACTGTGTTTAATAACACACTTGTCCCCATTTCCAATCTTGTTCCCTTGTTCTTTTCCCCTATTTTCAGCATCCAAAGTGAGAAAAATTTGGTACATCTCGAATCAGTCAGCTTCTTTAGAAAAGCGACTTTTTGAATGATTCGCCCTGAATTTCTTTGGCTGTCGCTTAGTCAATTCTAATTGAGAAGGGCGTAGAACATCGACCTTTGTACGTCACAGTAACTTTATCGACCTCAGAATGAAAAAAAGATAAAGTCTACATCGGCAGTATTTGAGTTCAAAAATTAAGAACTTGAATTCCTGTTCCACCCCAATAATAATCCTTTCTTCTATTGTCACAAGGCCTGACATTTTTGGGGAGAGGGCTAATCGGTTAGATCGACTCCCAGCACTCAACTGGTACTAGATTTATCGATCCCGAAATGATGAAAGGCAAAGTCGACCTCGGCGGAATTTGAACTCAGAACGTAGCGGCAGACGAAATACCACTTAAAGGCTTTGCTCGGCATGCTAACGATTCTGCCAGCTAACCACCTTTCCACTCAAATGATAATACCTCACAACCGCTCTCTTATGAGTGTAGTGAACTGAAAGGAATTTAATTTGGGTTTGCGGCTGATTTATGTTCTGTTTTTGCTGGAATTTATTAGAAATCATGATGCATTCTAGAATCAGCTTATTATAAATACAACCCATGTTACAATACTAAATTATTAAGGCATTTCATTCTTGCTGTAGAAATACATATGGTAGAATATTTTGATATTAACTGTAAGTATGTATCAAATATTATAGGCCTCTATATTTTTCTGTATACTTTAGATCGTAAGAGCACAATGAAAGAAGTTTTCAAATATATATTATTAGAAATGCATTGATTGCATTGGTTTGCTTTTAGTATTCTGAAGAAAACTTTCGTATCTTATAAGATTCTATATTGGTCATATATTCATATACATATATATATATATATATATATATATATATATATATATATATAGTAACGTTATAGATCTAATAATAAGGTTTGTTTGACATCAAGATAAGCTCGCAAATATACAAATAATACTTGGTTTTATTAGTGCTATTTCTTAATTTACCATTTTAGTAACATTACATTAGACAGAGTCAATTTTCTTATAAACATTTCAAATGAGTAATAACAGATAAATTGATTTGGCGTAAGTGGAAAGAAAAGATAACATATGTGATATAAATATATTTATTATGAAATACATTCATACATACCTACAAAAATACAAACATATATATTATGTATATATGTGTCTTTGCGCAGACATGAGTATACATACACATGTTCAATGATTCTGACTGAATCTAACAAGTTGTCAACATTGTGGAAATTGGTTTTTGAAAGACTGCTAACCAATTATGATTGATAAAACAGATACATGATTCATTATCTATGTAATGCGTATGACTTATTAGAGTGACGACATTGATTATGTTTATTTTGTACTCCACTGGCATATCTTTAAATTCATATCATTCCGTTTCAATATTGGCCCACTAATATTTTCATTAAATCCAACCTGTAGATGTTTTGTAGATATCGGTTAGAAAGTACATATTACTATATTTCGTTGATATTTTGTCTCTAAGAAATATATTAGATTCACGCGTTGCTTTTGTATTTGTTATCTGGTCTAATCCATTAATTATTTCTTACTTTCGGTGACCACGCATATACCATGTTACCTCGAACAATGTGGTTGGTATGTAGAGTTTAAGCAGTTCTCCTCAATTAAGCATATGTCACGTAGGTTGAATATTTAGCTAATTGAATTATGCAACCCACAATAATATTGTTTGAAATTTTATATGTCCATGCATACGAAGACTATACAGCACATAGCCATGGGAATTGATGCATCCTATGCACTGCTGAGTTATAACCTAGATATGCATTATCTCAACGGTCTAGGTTATTTATATTTATTCACTATCGTCTGTAGCATTGAATGGCCGCAAGGGAAATGTTCAGATTCTGCCTAAGAGCGACAGATTTTGTTCTGTTTTTATCATTAGTATCGCCCTTCTATGCTCAACATCTAAGTGCAATGTACTTACAGTTGCTTCAGCTATTTCTCTCTGTACGTACTTTATGTTTACACATATATTCAGCTCAGTACATTATAATGGTATGTTTCCAGAGGTCGTTCATCGATGGACGCTATATTGAGCAATATTAATTAAATATATGTGTAATACTTTCACGTGGCTTGTGCAGTACAAAATATATGGTTCCTCATTGTTTATACGTATCAAATGTCTCTGACTTTATTATTTGTGCAGTTATTTACCATTAATATTTATCATTTGAGTGCTCTTTCAATATTTCAACTTTAAACTTGTTTTCATATTCCAGTGATTATTTCCGTAATCTTAGCGTCACTGTGTATTTCTTCTAAGTTAACTGTGGTCATTCCAACTCAATGTCAGTTATAGTCTCATCTGAGTCATCATACTCAATATTTCGACCAACAGACTTGTTGAGCTATCACTCTTTTCATTCCGTTTAGCCTTAAGATCTGCTCCTGCGCTACCAAAATCATTCATTCAGAGTTTGTTTTCTTCAATAGTCCATTTCCAAACCTTAGTTCATGAAAAGCGCTGGCGAAAGCATATTTCTTTGAAAAGTTGATTTTGTATTTTCAGTATTTTCTTCTTTTTGAAAACATACTTCTGGACATCGTAAACTGTTTCTTTGTTTTCCTGTCGCTATCCTTCCGATCATTGCTTCTTCATACCATCACTCTTGTATCGGGAATAATTGTCACAGTTCACTGCATGATTTTCTCGCATTTCATGTGAATTCTAGTTTCTTCATTCTGCAAAATTAATATTTTTTTATGAGGTTTTCCTTCATTTCTATACTTTAATTTTGTTGATTTCCAGCATTTCTGGATATTTTTTATGCAGTTAACAATTTAATGTTCTCATCGCTAGATTTGTTCTATGACTTTTTATCGATTTTCACCGATTCATCCCTATCATAGTCCATTCCTCGATTCCCAAATCCATCTGAAGAGAGTTACTAAATATAACATTTGCACCAAGAGTTTAGTTGATTTTTCTGTTAGCCACAAAGCTTAAATCATTCATTAATAAAAGTCTATTCCTATTTTCTCTTTCCGTTTCATCAGCTTTGTTTCTTGCATAATCTGCAAACGGGTCCTTTGAGAAATCTTCTTTCCTATCCATTTATTAATATTTCATTTGGCATTTTATCCCAGTTTTCCAAATAATCTGCTTTCTTCAGGCCTTGCTCTTATACTATTATTTCTCTCATATCATTCAAAATATCAATTAGACTTTTCCGGTTTAACTGAAAATGACGATTTTACTTATATTGGTTGTTTCTATCTTCGTATTCTCTGTTTTTGGTAACTTATGCCATTACTCTGTACTTTATTTCTTTCAATGTTGTCCCGATTCCTTTTCTCCTGTGTTATACATATCCTCTGATCTACATTTCTTTTCTGCATACTAATACTGACTCTATTACCATTGGTCCAGATTATTTACCTGCTGATCTTCGTTTATACATCTTTACCATCAGGCCATTGGTCCCTTTTTTGTATTTATCTTATCACCCAACCCAACAAATTTGCAATTACATTAGCATTCGCCGTTTCTTGACGGTTATAATGTTTACTAGTCATTTGAGAGGCACATTTTACGAAATTTGTCTCTTTGATGGCGCTGCACCCCGGTGTCAAGATGAAACGAAACTGCGTTCCTGATATCTGGGATGATTTTAGGTGCTCACAGTGCACACCACGTAGCTTATGTGGCCGGTGATATGTCCATCCTTGAATTCTGTAGAAGTCCACGAGTACCCTCTTCAGAAGGAGTGTCAATAAGGAATATAGAAAATTCTGTAAATCACTAACCTTGCCCAGATTAGTATGTGTTTGGAGATTTCTGGTTTATGCTAATTCTATGGAGGAGTAGCTTAACAGAACTAATCTTGTTTTGAAAATACGAGAAGAAAAACGAAAGAAAAGGAATGCATGTAGTTAATGTGCGAATGAGATGAAGACCACAGGAGTGTAGCCTAATAGAAAAGAGGCACCGGGACATCTTATTAACGCACCGTACAAGATTATACGTGATATATTTCCGGTAGAATCTTTCAAAGATGAGAATTAGTTTCGATTTTGTTTCTTGAAAGTATTATTAAAAGTTCAGAACTCGAACATACATTATTACTGGCAAAGTGCTATAGAATTCCCCCTTCTCACTCTCTCTCTCTCTCTCTCTCTCTCTCTCTCTCTATATATATATATATATATATATATATATATATATATATATATATATATATATATATATATATGTCTCTGAGTGCGTGTATATGTACATGCACGTATATTTACCAAACAAGAATATATAGATGTATAAACACGGAGACACACACAGATACCCATATACACACACACTGACACTCATGCATAACAGTGCATGTCAACGCAAGTATGATTTGATGTAAACCATCTTCAGGGTGTTCTGTTTTATTAAGAGTGTTTTACATTAAAAATGCCTTTAAAGCAACTTAGACGCTCTGTCTGTACAATTTGAACCGGATCTAGAACAGGCCAATCAAAACGCTTTTCCTTATTTTGTTTTTCATTCATTTTCCAAGAAATGCAATCAACAAATTACCGTTTAATTTTTATCAATATATACTTGCTGTTACGAGTTCAACAAACTTGTGTTTAAACAATCATTCTTGTTCAATTTCCTGATATTTTCTTATCTGATGACTACACCAGCGTGCGATTACTGTTTTCTTTTTCTATAGAATAGTTTTATGAAATTATTCTGTTTTCTTTTCTTCTTTTCGTGTATTAACATGGTTCAGAAAACAAACGTAATATTTTTCTTAGTCTCATTCAAAAGAATATAGGCTATAAGTAAAGTTAAACTATTGGGGCCGGTTGAGTAGAACATGCATAATATGTGCTAGAGTAGAAAGAGCTGCCTCAGATGATATACTTAACTGAATGTGTATATCATAAGATGTATGTTTCTATAAGAGATATTTTTTGGACTCTATGTAAAGTTGTAAACCATGTTTGTTTATGATTTTGCTTCATGTTCTTTTTCTCATATCCAGAGCACTAATAATTGTTGGTGGTCGTTTCATTTGGATTGCTTCGAGGGATGGGGCTGTGCACCAAGCATTCTCCTGTCCTCCAACACAACGTGCTTAATGTTTTTCCCCAATAGTTGTAATACGACTGTTGTAGGGTAAAACATCTGTAAGGTTTGAATTACATAAAGATGACGTTCTGGAACGCAGTCATTAGGAACAGCGTTGAATGCAGATGCAGGGTGTGAACAGAATTTAGATGATAAATGGAGGAGAGGCAAGTGAGTTAGGCATCTGTAAATGCCGACGACACTGGGGTGGTTGGCCTTAAGGAGCGGTGTCCACCACAGATGGAGTAGAAAATGTAAGGAGAGGAAACAGATTTTATGTGGAGTAGACAAATGTGTTTTATATAGTGATTTCAATATCAGTTGGACGCGTGACAGGTCTTTTGATATGGTATAGGATTTCAATATGAATAGCGTCATAGCCCTCCCACATACAGATTTAATTTCAGCATTGTGGAATATTAGTAGTTGGCAAGAGGATTTACGTTATTTTCTGTCCTCTAAGATGATGGTCAATCTTGGTGATGCAGACATATTTCTATTTCAAATAAATGTGCATTGATATTTTATGATCTCCTTCTTTGAAGATGATTTGTAACAAGTAATCGGAATGTTCAGCTGAATGTATATTCCCATGGTTCTCTTTGATTATGTATTCTGAATGGATAACGTTGATCAATAATTTTAGCGTAGACTGAATAATGATATATACTGACTTTGGGATATGTTAAGTATCATATATCATGTTTAACCTTCACATCCGTTTGTGGTTATAGCTAAAACTTCGGTTATATATGTGGGTATATTTTGTTATTCCTCCTAATAACAGCATCTTATTAATTTCGGCAAAAGTTTTTATTTCATTAACTATTCCTTGTGGACTAGGAATTGATGCTGTGAAGCTAAAGTCCTACATTCTATTTCTGCTTTTAGTTCAGTTATTTTGAGATATTTATATATTCATTTATTTGCTAAATCTGTCTTCCGACAAAGGAAGCTGCTCTTATAGTAATGTCTCTATGCGATCATTTCCTAGTCACATATCCTTTACATTTTGCACATTCTATCTGTCAATCATATATATTAGGATTAATACATAAGTCCGAGCTCCCAGAAACAGCTGTTGAGTTAAAAATCTAAGCATCCACTGTCTAGTATTATAAAGTGTTTATGCACCATGCAAGTGCTAATTTATCTGTCTATACATGTAAATATCTCTATGTTTGTGCATATTTATTTTCTGAATATATTTAGCCGCCTGTATTTATACATCTCTCTCTCTTTCTCTCTCTCTCTCTCACTATATATATATATATATATATATATATATATATATATATATATATATATATATATATATATATATATATCAAACCTAACTAGAATTATCTGCATCACCATCTCCATGGCAGTTTACCTGTATTTCTCTTCTAGCCACCCTTTCACCCGTGGACACAGTACTCAATAAAGATTTCGGAGATAAGTTCAAATCATTCGAGTACTAATACATGTGGGCATTTTCTATATTGAACATATCTAGCTCTGACCTTTTCACTATGTGTGTGTGAGTGTGGCTTCGTGAGTTGATGGTTAAGAGAATCTACTCAATCCCTCAACTTGCTAGAAACAAGAACTAAATCATGCTCAAAACATATCCATCACTTTTAGATAGATGAAATATTCAAGCAAGGGAATGTAGTCTTGCAACCCAAGCTTTTAGAAATAGGCTAATTACTGATGGTTTGAATGTCTTTGACTATTATGTCAGCTCATTCAGAGCTCATCTTTGAATGAAAAACGACGAAGAAAAACAATAACAGCAACAACAACTCTCCTCTATGAAACATATGGATATATATCGAATACACAGCTATCTTCACTTACCAAATTGAAATCCGTTTAATCAACAGTGACATGAAGCTGAAATACAATCTATCAAGAGGGATTTACTTGTCGGTAAAAATCTATAACAAAGAATTGTTTGAATGTCTTTAACATTCAAATGTCTACGGAAACAATACACATTGCGCGATAGAACACGTAGCGGGAAGAACGAAGATTAAAGGGAAGAGTATCGTTGCATATTCGATAAGAATGACAAAATAGTTCCCCTTATCATGGCAGGAGTATATTAATCATAAGGTCTACCACATCAGTGTTCATCATCAATAACAAATTTAATGAAAGTTCGTGTAATAGTACGGATTACAAATTTTGGTAAAACTCAGCAATTTTAGGAGAGAGGATAGCTGATTAAATTGATCCCGGTATTCAACTGGCATTTATTTTATCAACACTGAAAGGAGGAAGGGAATGTTGACCTTGGTGGAATGTGAACTCAAAATGTATGGAATCGGAAATGTTTTCTTATAATGATGTTTTCTGATAATGCAAAAAATTTCGTTCAGTGCTCTCCGAAATATTTGCTTGTTAACGAGTTGTCAGAAATTACGAGTGACTTTGACAAAATCGGTTAAAAGGTTCTCAGTTGTATATTTAACTGCACACACACACACACACACACACACACACACACACACACACACACACACAACACACACACACACACACAACACACATTGTATATGCCTATACATGCCCACAAATGCATCCACACACGCACGCTTCTATAAAGCAAAAATACAATAACGCCCGCGTGCGTTATCATAACGGCATATTATATTCAGGTTGTAATGGAACTCTTATTTCCTAACACTCTTCTCATTAATCATATGGACATAAGAATTATTCCCTTTTTATATTTGTTTTCCTCTTCGACATGTTGCTAAGCATCAAGTAATGGTATCCAGCTTTCTAATTTCCGGTTGCTAAATCCTATATTTTAATGTACACTTATACACACCTACATTCACACATACACACATATATATGTGCGTGTGTCTGTTTATATATATATATATATATATATATATATATATATATATATACATATGAGCACAAACATATTTTATATACAAATATGTGCATGTATATGCTCGTATGTATCTATGCATATATCAATCTATGTATCTAATATATACGTAGATACATATACATACATATACATACATATATATATATATATATATATATATATATATATGTATGTATGTATGTATATATATATATATATATATATATATATATATATATATATATATATATATATATATATATGTATGTATGTATGTATGTATATATATATATATATATATATATATATATATATATATTTGTGTGTGTAGTAATTTTTCTTTTAATTTAATCATGGACCATGCTCATTACCAACCACTCTTTCTCACTATTAACTAATGAAGGGCAATGAAATAGCGGTAAACAGCTATATATCAGATAAGCTATATATCTTTTTCTCCAACTCATTTAGTTGTTATGTTTTCCATGTTTCATCGTCTCCACTGTCATGTTGTGACAATATGTCCCTTCCATCAGAATTAAAACTAATATTTGTATTGTAAAATTGGTGATATCTTAGGAACAAATGGCTGAGCAATTTTGATAACCCAAAAGTTGTAAACGTATTACAATAAAAGTCACCAATGTAGCATCGTGTTAACGTTTAGCTACATCGCTATTACGTAACTATTTTATGAGCAGCCAATTTTTCATGAAGTATACATTATTGTAGCTGCACACGAAATGTAAACGTGTCGTAAAAATGTGGACATAGTCAAAAATGGAACAACGTTGAACGACGTCTCATCATTGAGATTTGACAAGAGGTCATTAACGTCAACGTTATCACCATCGTCATTACTTTCCGCCTCCTCCTCCACTCCTCCTCGTCATCATGTTCTCTAGTAGTAGTAGTAGTAGTAGTAGTAGTAGTAGTAGTAGTAGTAGTAGTACTAGTAAAAGTAACAGCATCGGCAACAATGTTAAACATAATCTAGCATCTTTGGAAAGTAAGATTTACTAGTAAATAAACGAAGATTGGTATGTTTTAGGGTAAAGAAAGTATTTTTGACTTCAAGCTAAAATACGTACGATTATTGAATGAACAGCTTCTCAATGCAGTAGGTGTACCATTGATTCTTGAAGCCTCTTGCAGATAAAATCTATAGAGCTCAGTAGGG
This sequence comes from Octopus bimaculoides, assembly GCF_046866305.1. Lineage (NCBI taxonomy): Eukaryota > Metazoa > Mollusca > Cephalopoda > Octopoda > Octopodidae > Octopus > Octopus bimaculoides. The sequence goes on along the minus strand of NC_142929.1, from coordinate 25,837,539 downwards.
AGGCACTACGATAGAAATACGAACACACACACAAAAATAAAAAAACACTCAAGTATGATGTATGAACTTATTATTTCTCTCGTCGAGAAGAACAGTCTGATTGCCAAGAACCTCTTTGTTCGGAGGGTTTATCCGCAATGTTCAGCATGATATGGTCTTAGGCTTTGTGATTTTCTTCTACCACGTATAGTGTTTGACATAGTGCATCTTAGTTTCATCGAAAGGCGCCAAAACGATTTTTTCTTATCAATCAGCGCTGGGGAACATGAATTTGACCGTAGCATTTGCAGACCGGTGGCATTTTCTCTGTTAACAATCCCGTTACACTATAAATCGATGGTTACATGAAAGACATGTGTACTCCATTGCCGATAACATGTATGCTGTACTTATGGCTTATGGAGTCAAGTAATTTCTGGCTCTGTAGAAAATCTTGCAATCATTACAATGTTACAGATGTGAATTTGTTGGAGAGCTCCTCGCAGACAGCTTGTATGATTTGGAGATTATCTCTAAGTGTGAAGGAAGTGTGATAGTGTTTTGGCATGTACAGTGACTTCATGATTTTCCATTTAAAGGAGACGAGATTGGTATCATTGAAAAATATTTTTAAAGTTTTTTTTCCTGAAATCTGTTTTGGTTTTTCCATTATAATGCTCACGATGCAGATGGATGAGCTTGAATGGGTAAGAGAAGATGAAAGTTAGAATCAATTAAGTCACAGTGTTAATTTGGAGGTGACAGCAAGTATAAGGTTCTATGGGACAAAAGGTGTTGGGGTAAGAACCGAGCATAAGGCTTGATTTGACGGCGTGGGTCATAAACAGTTTCACCAACAGCTGACGTTCTGACTAAAGTCACCGATACAGGAGAACGTTTGCTTCTTTTCATAACATATAGTTTCGAGAGAGGCAGCAACTCTGTAGAATTTAAATGTAAATTCAAAGATATACGAAGATCTGATGCGTCCAAACGAAATCTATATTCTCACATATATAATTAGTTTTTACTTCAAAATTTCGTGGTACTGATTCACATCTCCATGGGTATTTGAATACAAACTGAAATTGTGTGAAAGAAGATGGAGACAGCTTGGATTAGGTTCAATAGAATAATTATATGGAAATATATATAGCTGCATATACACGCATACGCTATATGTATAGTCAAGTATAAATAACTTACATAGGTACACATATATGTAACTAAATTCATACATATTTACATAAACTTTGATACATATATGAATGCACATGTATATATTGCTGTATCTACTTGCTAATAATTTGCATAAAATTCCTAGAATCATCAACAGGCAAATATCTTTTCTCCAGGGATTTAGAATTAGAAGTCATTAATGCAATAAAACATAAACTCAGATACGCATCGCTGAACAAATCACGCTTACCATCAACATTGTAACATTGTTGTTAACCGTAACATGCTTACAGATGCATATATGCAAATATAATATGCATATGCACGAACACACAAGCACATTCACGCTCACACACACACGTATATATATGCACACTCAATGATTACACATACATGCATATTTTTAAAAAATGCACACACATAAACATGCATCTAAGAACACACACACGCACACACACATATATGCATAGTAAGAAAAAGGCAGGAGGAAAATTTCGGTTATCTCAACGTGATGAGTTGTATATATTTGTTGCTTTATACACACAGACGCACACAAACACAGACACACGCACATACGTACACACGCACACACACACACACACACACACACACACACACACACATATATATATACATAGTTTTAAATCTCTCAGTGAGAAGTAAGTATTAGCAGTACTACCGAGTAAAATCTATTTCCCAATGTAAAGTGGCAGTCCTGATTAGGACGATATTATTACCATTTTAACACCAGGAAAACATCTTTTGCAGCTGGTTACCGACGCACAACTGCGTTCTTATACCTCAGACAGGGAAGCTAGTGTCCCCACTCAGCCTTATACGGTACCAGCGGACCATGGTTTCTGGGCTATTTCTCTTTATCGGCACAGGATAATCGTAAGCTAGAAATGGAAGCACTAGGCCTTGCTGGAGGTGTATAGTTTTAAAGTGACACGCAGTCATTGATTAGCTCCCTTATTCGAGGTTTAAGGACGTAGTTGTGCGTCGGTAGCCAGCTGGGGAAGACATTTTCCTGGGACTAAAAAGGTAATAATATCGTCCTAATCAGGACTTCCATTTTACGTTGGGAAATAGATTTTACTCTGTATTGCTGTTGCTACTTACTTCTCGCTCACAGATTTAAAACTAATTGTTTTTCTTTCCATGAGATTAGTGACTGTGCGTCCCTTTAAAAGTATATACCTCGAGCAAGGCCTACTGCTGCCATCTGTGGCGAACGACTATCCTGTGCCGATGAAGAGAAATAACCCAGAAACCATGATCCGCAAGGTGCCACTTAGGCTGAGTGGGGACATTAGCCTCCCTTGTTCGAGGTATAAGGACGCCGTTGTGCATCGGTAGCTAGCTGGAAATGATGTTTTCCTGGGGCTTAAAAAGGTAGTAACATCGTCCTAATCATGACTGCAAATGGATCTGTCTGTGACTCCTCCCTTCCCCTCCCTCTCTCTCTCTCTATATATATATATCCTGCACTCATGCACATTCGTATACAGATAAACCTGTATATGTTTATCTGTATAGGTTTATACAGGCAATTATAAAGAATAAGTGTATAAACATTTCTACAGCTAGTCACAGATTTCTTCACTTTAGTAGCTATTGTTCAATAATCGTTTCAAATTATAAGTAATTATAAACCTATGCCAATTACAGGGTATTTGAATTGTGAAATTAACGATTATCATAATTTACTTTCCTCCAGCATTTAAATATGTTAGGAGATTTGTGGCTGCAGTTAATTGCAACATTATATAAATAAACATTATATAAATAAACATTATATAAATAAACAGTATTTCTGATTACAATCACACCCTTTAATCTTAAAAAAGCACACACATACACACAGGCAATTCCAACAATCACAACAAACACTCACAGACACACACATATACACAAGCACGTACACGCACATAATAACACACACCCGCCTGACAAATACAAGACACACTCACCCAAACACACCCACACATATACACACACACTGCACAAACAATACAAATAAAACACTCACAAAATTACACTCAAAAATACGCATACACCACACAGAAAAATAACATACACACGCATGCACACGTACTCACACACACTTCGCCGCAACAAATATAGCACATACACACACACTCGAAATAGACATAAACCACACCTACATACATAGTTACATAAACACAAACCCAGTACAAACATGCACAGTACGTACACGTTACACACACCACCCTGATAAACGTAACACACACGTAGACACACACAGCCCCTGAGAAATACAAAATACTCACACACACATACACTCACACATACATACATATGCACACACATAAGTATGTACACTCAAACACAGACATACACACACCACCCGGACAATTATAACACTACAAACATACTCAGAGACACACACATATACTCACGTGCACGCATACACCACTCTGACCAACACAACACACGCAGACATACACACGCACGCACACAGACGTACACATACACAGACACGAACAAACACATACACACACACACAACCACGCACACACACAACCACGCACACACACTCGCACCATCTTGAACTCTACGACCAGTCGAAAAACCACCGAACCATGACAAACTAGCCCAGAAGCAATGGGTAAATTATCACCAATTTTTAATTTCGCACGTTCGCATTGCTTTGTTTTTAATTTTGTCGGCTACAGTATAGTAGGGTAAGTTAGACACTGTCTATGAGAAAAACAGCATCATGGCGCAATTCTTTCTGCCAGGAATTTGGAAACGACATACTGTACTGCTTAGCATTCGCGCCCGAAACTCCAGTACGAACATTTCAGTGTTTGGCTGTAAATTTGAGGATACTGCAATCTGAGGTTATGTCCTGAAAGTGATAAAAATCAAACAACCAGTCAACATCATGGTATTTGGAGTCATCGCTAGTGATGGTGACGTTCTGCCTCCATTCATCTTCTCACACGCCCTCACTCTCAACACCGAAGCCTACATCAAGTGCATGCAGGTGGTACTCCTGCTCTGGGTTAAGAGGGGTAGCTGCTGGAAGGCCCTATGTCTGGCAACAGGTCTTTGCACCATGCCACACAAGCAGGAGAACCCAGCTATAGCTGTCTGTCAATTTCTGTGACCACATCACACCTAACATCTGTCTACCTAATTCCAGAGACTCCAGCCCCTTTGATTATTATGTGTGGGTCACAGTTGAGCTAGAGACCAACAAAACTCCTTTTAACACCAAAGATGAACTGAAGGCAAGGTTTATGGCAGCATTCACCAATCTAAACAAGGTGACCGTTCAGAAGATTTACAGAAGATTCCGAAGTCGTCCGGAGACCGTGGTTGAAGCCAATGGCGATTTTATGGAATAAATTTACTCTTTAGTATTCTCCTTCTTGCGTAATTTCATTCACTGCACCCTGTATAGATGTGTGTGCGTGTGTGTGCGTGAGAGAGAGAGTGTGTGTGAGAGAGAGAGAGAGAGAGAAGGTGAAAGAGAGAAAGGGAGAGAGAGAGAGAGAGTGTGTGTGGGTGTATGTGTGCATATGTATAGATAGATACGTGAATATATAAATATGTACCTACATATACACATACGTGTATGTGTGCATATGTATTGATAGATACGTGAATATATAAATATGTACCTACGTATATACATAGGTATATACGTGCGTGTGTGTGAGTGCCTGTGTTTGTCTATATGAACATGTTTACAGGTTTATAAAAGTATGACGACCATTGTCTCTATGTTAAAGCGTAACTCGATTGAATAGTTAGCTAACTGAAGTATGTACTAACGTCAATATGATCGATTAACGAAACCTTAGGTGATGACTTAACTATGTCAGAAGTCTATAATTCAATATATTTTTTTATAAATATCTACATGAAATTGTGGAATCTACTTAATAATGTATGTAAAGAAACAGTTAGAGAGAAAGTATCTAAACTGATATCGATCTGCTTTAAACAGTGATACAATTTTCTTCAAGGAAAATTCAACAGCATTTCATAGAGATGTGATGAATGGATAACCTAGTCCTTGATGCAATATGAAGAAGTGAAGAATGTTATAATCATAGAAGGCATCTTCACAAAAACATTAACACGTTTCTGTTCTTCTGAAGCACCAGAATCCAAGGAGACTTTTAAAGGTGTGAGTGGGCCACGCTTAGAAAACAATAGATCGCGAGGTTAAGTTTCTAGGTGAATGTTCCATGATCTTGTACATTGTTTCAACAAATTCAGAGCGGCACTTATCACTTTCTCACTCTCATATGTACAGCAAGATCCTGAAATGAATTTTTCAGTCATGTGGGAAACGTGTGAAGTCTGATGATAGAATGTCTGTTAATATCTGCATCAAAACAATCAATGAATCGAAGAAACAATCCGACTGAATAGCATCTGTAACACGTCCTTTTTAGGATGTAGAATATTTTGGAAAAAAAAATGATTGCAGAAGCAGGGCACAGTGTATATACAACGAAGCAAGCGCAAGATGAACACGAGCATATAGCACAAAGTGGCATTCTATGAATGAACCAATCAGCTTGGATAACAATACATTAATTTCATAAACATAACAACATCTACTTAGTTCCTGTAAACAATATGGATGTTTAAAGTACTATGTTTCGTAAAATGGTTTCAGTTATTTATTAGATCATGTGATATGTTGCACTTTTTCATAATATGTTACTTCCTTTATATTTATTTAGACGGGTTATAGAATGATTGGGTAAAATATTGCTGTCATTACAACTATACGAGTTCAGAGCAATACATCATATTAATAAATAACGACAAGACCGATCAGAATAATAAATCGTTTTTCTTTTTTGTTACGTGATACTTGTTTTCATAATGAGAAAAGAAGATTTATATCTGAACCGATATCGTAAGGAAATATATACAGACGTGTTCAGAGTGCTTCACTGAATTTCTCTCGAAATGATAAACAGCAAAAAATGGTAAGATAAACATGCTGATTTTATAACTTTTTATTAATTTCCCTTGTATAAATCCAAACAAACAGTATAGTTTTCTCTTATTTATTTTTCATATTATTGAATGTAGTTGTCTTCTAGTTCATCCATCTGGGCCACTGAAGGCCATCATTATTTGAGCTCATTTAAAAATTCTACTTTCTCGGTGTAGAACCACTCTATATGTTTATACATATACATATACTGGCTTACTCGCTTACTGTGGTCATCTTCATACACGTTCAGCTATATATAGTCAATTTGGATTCATATATATTTTACTGACCTCAAAGTGTTGAAAATCAAATTAGATCTGGTCTTAGTTTTCTATATCAATTTCACACCCATCCACGATGCGTTACAGGGGCATAAGTCAATCTAATAATTGACTAGCACATTATTATCTCAAACCTGAATGGATGTAATCGTTATGCATGTATATATGATTGTGTGTTTGTGTTTTATGTGTGTGTTTTATTTAAATATATATATATATATATATATATATATATATATATATATATATAGAGAGAGAGAGAGAGAGAGAGAGAGAATTAACATATATATATATATATATATATATATATATATATATATATAGGAAAATGAAAAAAAGCCAGAATGCTGAACTGGAAGCATAATTTAATAAAGATTTTTTCTAACCGGTTTTCATTGCGATGAAGCAAATTATCAAGAAGAAGGAGAATGAAAATGTTTTTTTACAAAGAAGTACAAAAAAGTACAAAATGAAGAAAATAATATATAAAACAATAATATATAAAAAAAATAAATATACCCATACATTATATTGTCTTTGAGCTTTTGTAGTTCAATAGTAGTTCATGTATAAATTGGTAGGAAAAATAAGGATGCATGAGAGTTGAGAGTTTTGTTAGGTTTAAAAAAAGGGTTAAAAGTTTGTGTTAAGCAGGACATGTGGTGTCAAAACAGGAAGTGTGTGTAAGGGGAGACAAGTGTTTTTAGTTAGAGTTATGAACTCTTTTTTTACCAACAGGAAGTTTGTGTCTGTTCATAGAGAAATAAGGTCACTGAGGGGTGTGTGTGTTAAGAAATGGTTGGAATTTCTCTATGAAAAGATTCTCCTTGTTGATTCTTTCTTGTGTGGAGATTCTGTCTTTACATTGATAGAAAGGGAATATAATGAATTTAGGGTTTTTGTTTCTGGCGCAAGAGTCTATGTGGCCACTGAGTGGAATTTGGCGGTATTGAGGGAGGTTTATTTGTTCCTTATGGACAGCTACTCTTCTACGTAATGGGAGGCTCGTCTGTCCGATATAGAAGTTTTGGCAACCTGCGCAAGTAAGGACATAAATGAGGTTACCCGAGGAACAAGAGAAATTGGTTTTAATTTTAAACTTTGTTCCTCGTTTGAAGGTAAATTCAGAGCCTACAAGTAGGTAGGGGCAGGTGCCACAATTAGGGCGTGCACATATTTTAACTGATGGGGGTGGAAGTGGTGTATGTAGTTTGGAATTGGTTAATAATGTTTTCAAAGATTTGTGTTGCCTTTTGCATTTTGTGTTGCCTTTTGCATAACCCCAATAACATCGAAGCATTCACCACAATTAAACAAAACCTCCCCTTACTCACCACAGACCCGAAAATGAACAATATCATTAATACACACAAAGTCCTTAAATGCAAAAGGCAACACAAATCTTTAAAAACATTATTAACCAATTCCAAACTACATACACCACTTCCACCCCCATCAGTTAAAAAATGTGCACGCCCTAATTGTGGCACCTGCCCCTACCTACTTGAAGGCTCTGAATTTACCTTCAAACGAGGAACAAAGTTTAAAATTGAAACCAATTTCTCTTGTTCCTCGGGTAACCTCATTTATGTCCTTACTTGCGCAGGTTGCCAAAACTTCTATATCGGACAGACGAGCCTCCCATTACGTAGAAGAGTAGCTGTCCATAAGGAACAAATAAACCTCCCTCAATACCGCCAAATTCCACTCAGTGGCCACATAGACTCTTGCGCCAGAAACAAAAACCCTAAATTCATTATATTCCCTTTCTATCAATGTAAAGACAGAATCTCCACACAAGAAAGAATCAACAAGGAGAATCTTTTCATAGAGAAATTCCAACCATTTCTTAACACACACACCCCTCAGTGACCTTATTTCTCTATGAACAGACACAAACTTCCTGTTGGTAAAAAAAGAGTTCATAACTCTAACTAAAAACACTTGTCTCCCCTTACACACACTTCCTGTTTTGACACCACATTTCCTGCTTAACACAAACTTTTAACCCTTTTTTTAAACCTAACAAAACTCTCAACTCTCATGCATCCTTATTTTTCCTACCAATTTATACATGAACTACTATTGAACTACAAAAGCTCAAAGACAATATAATGTATGGGTATATATTTTTTTTTTTATATATTATTGTTTTATATATTATTTTCTTCATTTTGTACTTTTTTGTACTTCTTTGTAAAAAAACATTTTCATTCTCCTTCTTCTTGATAATTTGCTTCATCGCAATGAAAACCGGTTAGAAAAAATCTTTATTAAATTATGCTTCCAGTTCAGCATTCTGGCTTTTTTTCATTTTCCTATTATTTCTCCACGTGCAATTCACACAACCCCACTATTTACTGACTTATATATATATATATATATATATATATATATATATATATATATATATATATATATATATATATATATATATATATATATATATGTATTTAAATAAAACTTAGAATGTATGTCGCTCTGCCTGTGTGTCTGTATGTGTGCATCACTAAAACTCAAGAACTAGGCAACCGATTCCATTCAAATTTTACAAATGCCTTACTAAGGGCGCATGCAGTGTCATGGACCAAAGAAATTTTCAACTTCTTGTCAAATGAAAGTCCGTACCAATTTCTTATCTCTTACATTATTTCAGTATTACGTGTCGAAAGTGAAACAATAACATCTCTATTATAAAAATACTTTCAGTTTTAATCGTTTCACCATCAATAATTTCACTATGTGTATAATATTAATACTGAACTATTATCTCACCTACACACACACACACACACACACACATATATATATATATATATATATATATATATATATATATATATATATATATATATATATATGACTCTATCTATCTTTGTATCTTTCTTCCCCTCTCGTTCTTCCTTCTGTTGTTCGTCGCCTCTCCCCTTCACTACCATATCTCTCTCGTCCTCCCTGTCTCTCTCTCGTCCTCCCTGTCTCTCTCTCTTCCTCCCTGTCTCTCGTTGCTCACCTATATTCTACTTCCTCCCCTTTTTTCTCTCTCCACCACTCTTTCTCCTTACCCCTCGCTGGTCATATGTCTCCGGCTACTGCCTCCTCTCTTATCTTGGCTACTGCCAAGCCAGCACGAACTTCTCTCTCCCTTCCAGTTCGTCTCATCACAGCGTGCAGTATACATATATATTTTTTCACGTCTGGCCCTACTAGCGTTTCTTGTTTATTTTTACTGTTTCGTTTTCCTGTCATTT